>NC_089979.1:20302114-20478257 GCF_036417845.1 Apteryx mantelli | reverse complement strand
TAGAACGAGAGAGAGAGAACGAGAGAGAGAGAACGAGAGAGAACGAGAGAGAACGAGAGAGAACGAGAGAGAACGAGAGAGAACGAGAGAGAACGAGAGAGAACGAGAGAGAACGAGAGAGAACGAGAACGAACGAGAACGAACGAGAACGAGAGAGAACGAGAGAGAACGAGAGAGAACGAGAGAGAACGAGAGAGAACGAGAGAGAACGAGAGAGAACGAGAGAGAACGAGAGAGAACGAGAGAGAACGAGAGAGAACGAGAGAGAACGAGAACGAGAGAGAACGAGAACGAGAGAGAACGAGAACGAGAGAGAACGAGAACGAGAGAGAACGAGAACGAGAGAGAACGAGAACGAGAGAGAACGAGAACGAGAGAGAACGAGAGAGAACGAGAGAGAACGAGAGAGAACGAGAGAGAACGAGAGAGAACGAGAGAGAACGAGAGAGAACGAGAGAGAACGAGAGAGAACGAGAGAGAAAAGGAAAAAAAGACACCTTTGAGACATTTGAGACACCAGCTCTTAAACCGCTCTGATTCCAGAGTCAAGCTCTTGAAAAGATCCCTCACTATGGACATTAAGCCTAACAATACATCAGTCAAGAAAACACAAGATTTACATTTGGATTCAAAGGCCATAAAACATTGCCTTCAGCTACCTTGCAGCAAAAGAAAACCTGCAAAAAGTATGCAATAAAGCCATGTAACCTTTTCACAGGCACATCAACCTGCAGTAAGGAGTTCCACACCTCAACTACAAGCTGCATGAAGAACCACTTCCTTTGCTTTGCTTTGAAACTGATGTTTACCAGTTTCACTTGATGTGTCCTTGTTTCTGTTGCTGTTTTTTTTAAATTAAAAAAGACACCAATCAATAATTCTCTGTTCACTTTGTTCATGCCAGTCATGATTAAAACATCTTTTTTCCAACCTGAAGAATATCAAGAATCCTTTGTCATTCTATAAATCTTCTTCCATGAAATCAGTCATCCTTGCTGTCCTTCTTTGTATCTTCTCTAGTTCTACTATATACTTTTTGAGACAGGGTGGGGAGTGGAAAAGATTTTTAAAAATGCACAAATCTTATCCTTCAAGATAGGAATGGATATAAACAGCGGCATGATGTTGTCATTTGTTTTATTCTCTATTTTATTCCTACATTTTCTACATCAACCTTTGCAACATCAGCTTTTTAAATTTGGGGGGAGGGTCAATCAAAACCTAGAAAAATATTCTTACTGTCCCTTATCTGGGCTTTTTTTTTTTTCCCCCCAAACACAAAATTTTGAAGTATGCAGGAAAATAAGCCAAAACAGAATGTCTCTGTGAATTAAGACTTATTTAATTTAATGTTAATTTTTATAAGCTTTCAAGCTTTGAAACTGAAGGAATCACTGTAACAGATTTATCCAAAACAGACCAGAACATCAACCCTCTCTGAAAGCAGACTATACCAAGTGGTACAAAAACATCCAAGAAAGCCTGTAGCAGACAGTCTAGAAATGAGGTTAGTTTATGTCCTGAAGTATAATGTGTATATGTTTCCTTTTTCCTTTTTTTTTTTTAGTCTTCCACTATTTAACAATGAATTGTCTCCTTGTCTGTATAACAGTCTGTTCCTTATTTTGAATCCTATATGAACCAACTCCAACAGAATCCTGTAGCAATTACTTCCTGACAGACTACCCTACTCAACTTTTTTTAATTTAGCTATATGAAAGACAGTTAAAAGCACAGGCTGCAATTTATTCATATCCTATTCAAGGTTCTGTGTACCTCTACTGGAGCCATCCTCATCTTTACCTTCTTTTTATGCTAAAAATAAGTAGTATTTTCCAGTTTATTTGTACAGAAGCATTACTAGTCTAATAGTTTGCACCTCAGTCATTTTTCCCCTAACACAAATGGGATATAAACAACCAAGAAACACAACAATGTGTTTGTAAAAGACCTAAAGCAGGACATCCCCATATAGGGCCATACAATGGGACCATACAGTAGTAATATTTAGCATTTTCCAAATACAAAAGATATAATTAACATATACTAGCTTGCACACTAATTCTGTATTACATTCTTAATCGATTCCAGCATTGCAGCACTTTTTAGTCCACTCCTGAACTAATCAGGTCTTTTGATAATGCAATCCATAATTATGCTGGGCTCTTATTACCATCACATATTAAACTCTCTCTGTTACGTCTATCTGAAGTTCCCATTTCCTTTACTCATAAGTAACTTCATGACCTACAGATTTTGCAGGTTCCCTTTTAAATCACTTTTCCCTGACAAATGGACACCAGTTACTTCATTAATATTAGTCATCTTGTCATGTTATGAATTAAGACTTCAACTAGTTTTCTACCCATAGCCATTCCGTAACCAGGACAGTTTTACTCGCCATCCCATAACAACACAGCTTTGTCAGTAACCTCTCACTAGACCCTCAATCAGGGATTTTTTTTTTGAATGGCCACACAAATTATAGGAGCTCTCCACCAAATTTTCCATACTAATTGAAATTTTTCTTATCCTCTGACTTACATCAGGAAGAGAAAATATGGCTTTTTTTTAAAAAAAAAAAAAACTAAGTCTTTCCACTACTACAGTAAGACAGTGGTCATCTTTTGAAAAAAACAGCAGTGTAAAAATGAAGTTGGGGGGGGGGGGGAAGAGGGAAGTGAGAAGAATGAAGGAATAAAGATAACAAAGTTAAGAAAATGCAGCTTCCACACTTCTATCCTGGGGGGAAGAGGAAAGTTTGGCAATCCTATTGTTTTTCATCTTTTTAGCTTTGCTGTTGTATTTTGTTTTGCTTTTTGACTGTCAGGTTTATGCATAGATTCTTTAATGTCACTGTGCATACTTCAAAAAGCAAAAGAGTTAGTATCAGCACACCAGTTAGCAAAAACAAAATCAGTTTTCAAAATGATTCTATCTTGATCTGTTCAGCAGTTTTAGTTCATGCTTACAAAAATAAAGAAAATTTACACCTTACTGAATTGCAGAGGAACTAGCAGAGCACTGTGTTTCAAAACTGGACATGTGTTCTTTCAGTTCTGATGCCTAAATATATTGTGCAATTTTACAAATTATGAAACTGTCTTTCCTGTTTATTTTTCCCTGCTCTAAAATTACAGCCCACTTGATTTGATTTATACTGAAAAATTGCTAGCTACGTGAAAATTCACATATAATCTGAAGTTCTCTCTCAGGTATAATAAGGGACAGATAGAAGGTTTCATTTGTTTATTTTTACAGGATTCTGCTGCTACATTTAAATATTAATAGCAAGAAAGTATGGTAGAAATCCCAGTAACTAGAAATATGTGCAGAATATACTCTGCACATTTTCCTCTGTATTCACAGAAGTACAGATAAGAGCTCTCTTCTGCCTGCTTCAGGTTGCAAGGTAAAGATGTTTGAATGCGTAAAGAGTTTATTTTCCTTATTTATTTTAAAAAGGTGACTTCTCTAAATTTTTTTCAAATAGTTTTCTCCCATCCCACAATGATTTTCAGCACAATAACTCTAAAATCTGAGCAGAAAAAAGTAGATGGGTTAATTCTGTACCTTTAAAACAACTTGAGAAGATCAGTTACGAATATGTTGAGTTTTCTATGCCACTTATATCTAAGACAAAACAAAAGAACATACTGCTGTGTTTTCAGGAACAGATCTTTATATTCAGAATTATTCTGAAGTGATTTGAGTCAATGAAAATTTCCTTGCTCTAGACACCAGAGGCTGATTTCAGTACAAAACAAGAGACTAATAGCTGCATTAGTTACACCACAAATTCCTCCAAGTTAATATCCTTAACACTGAGGATGCCTGTCAGGTTTTGACCTGGTTACAATTAAATATACTCAGACCCTAGCCACTTGAAGCAGAACATTAACACCTCCAACACATCCAAGTAATAAGAAAAATGTGATTAACAAAAATTTTTCAAAAGCCCAAATAGATAATATGTTCTGTTAAACCCGTGCTTCGCTCAGATTTTTATTGAAGACTTTAGGTCAAAAGTTCTCATAAAGCAAAACTACCATCTAAGTAAAATTCATTCATTCTTTAAAGGCAATAGAATTTATAAATTAAATTTCAATTCATATTCTCTTTCAATAGTGCTTTTACGATAATATTGAATTATCAAACCATACCTTAGATGACAGTCTTATAGAATCCTCAAGATTGACAAAGGAAAGAAGGAAGAAGATAGTTTGTTTGCCACATATCTATTTCTACAGAACCACAGCAGCATACAGTCGTACAAACCTATGATCATTAATGATTTCATACTACATACCTTCATCCTTGCATTTTAGGTGGCTACTAGACATGTGGTATCCCCAACATTCTGTCACAAACGCTAAAAAGGGAGGTGGGGAGGTAGAAATCAGTGCTCTTCCAATTAAATAATTCTGACATATTGAAACTATTCTGACAGTTGATAACTTCCCTGGAATCCTTAAGAGTTCTTCTGTAAAGCAACACTAGGCTTGCAAAACAGAGCTAAATCCAAGTATGCTTCTGTTTAAACTGTTAGGTCCTCAAACACAGCAAAAACATATCCTAAAAGTCCTAATTAGAACTTGTCACTTACAAAAGAGAATCAAAAACAAACAGAAAGAACTCCCTCTAAAAAGGTACTAGAGCAAATTTCAGCAAAAACGCATCATGTCACTGCTCTAGGAAGAAAAGGGGGTGCGCCACTCATAGATCTGTGCTTTCCTACAAGCCTTTGTCTAGCTGCAATGGAATACCTCTTCTGGACTACTCCAACTCCCTTCTGCTGATGAGGAAAAGGAGATTTCTCTCTCCAACCATATCCATTTCCTTCAAGACAGTGGAAGTCAGATCTCTGATACGTTTGATGGTTCTTAAACGTGATTATTGTATGTCCTTACAGCAAAACATGAGTAGATTATGATAAATCTGAACTAATGCCTACAAGAAAAAAAGAAAGTGGCCTCACTGACATTAAAACTTATACAAAACAAACTTGAAGAGTCAGACCTGGCTGTAACCAACTGCTATTATCCAAGTTTGTATATAGCCCAAAGCAAAAGAAGAACTTCCTTAGGAATAGCTAAACTCAGAATTCAAAGAATGAGCTTGACAGTTCTGGTTTACAAATTTCATAAGGACAGCAAAAATGAAAGGATCCTGATTAATCTGATGCTGCCATAGAAACTGCGGGGAAAAATACCACAGTTTTCAAACTTTCATCCTGGAAGACATATTGGAGCAGCTCATCCACTAACTTAGATTCTTATGCAATTGATGCAAAGATATAAATCCTTTTTTTTTTTATTGAGGTAAATGTTACACTGAAGAAGCAGATAAGAAGAGTACTAACCTAGCTTAAAAGATAATGTTGTATTTACCAGTAACTTCACCCCTCCTCTTCAGCCCTTTTGAAAAAGCAGAGTATTTTTAACCAAGTTAAAAGTAACCTCCACAAATCACTTAAGGAGGGCTTGGAGGAGACATTTTTTGATGTTTGCATTTGTCTATCCCTCCATCCATTTCCCTTCCAAGCCTTCTTGCTTCATTATCTGGATTCTAGTCAATTAAATTCTAGAATGAACTTCTGTTTTTTAGCAAAAAAGCTAACCATAACAGTCTGGCCTAAGTGCATAAACAGTAACCATTTTTAATTAATAAATATGGCTTAGCTCATGAATTTTTGATTACAATACCTCAGTTTTCAAACGCAGTGTTTCATTGGCATAGGAATTTGGGAGAAGAATGAAGAAACTGAACACAATACCATCTTCCCCATCACAGATCTTATTTTTTGGACACACAATAATAAGGGAAAGAAGAATCTCTTTCCCACATACACATTATTTTTAAGAGTAAAAGCAGAAAAGTGACTGGGTACAAATTCCAACTTACAATATTTGTATGGAAAAATAAGAAGGATAATAATAAAAAGAAAAAGCAACAGAACTGGCAGGCATTCCTCCATCTCTCAGGGGTTCCACAGAATCAGGAAAGAGGATTGGCTCTGAGCCCTGTGAGTCCTCCCAAAATTTAAGAAGCACTTGAAGACAGGTGGTTATTTTAACTTTATTGCCAACTCTTTAACAAAACACATAAAGTTCACTTACAATCTTTTGTTCGCTGATGTTTAGCAACAAATGTAAATTAATTTTACAAACAAAAATAGTTTATATCCTATTGGTAACAAGGTGTCCCTCACTCTTGAGCATTTAAAATTGCTTGTATGATTTCAAGTATAATTATGTATTTAAGGAAATTATTCTACAGTATCATTGGAAAAAGACTACTGATAGTAAGATATACTAACTAGTAGCATTTACAGGATCAGACATTTAAACAAAAACTTAAAATATGGCCCAAAGAAGTGACAAAAGGATTCTAAAACCACAGATTGGTTTACAACCAACATTAGTTCAAAATATTTCTAGCTGTCCTATTTTAAAGCACCTTTGACAAGTTTCCAGATAAACTGTGCTTTTACAAGCTGTAAAATCCTTCTTAAAAGGATGAAAAATCCTAATATTTTTTCTATGCAAATTTCTTAAATCTTTATTATTAAAATCAAGGAGAAATAATAATTCAGTTTATACATCTATTAACATGGACTCAGATAAGACAGCATACAAAATTAAAAAAAAAGCCCAAGTTAAGTGACGAGTTACCAGAGATCATCACTAATCAGTTTATTCCTATATAACAAAGGGATTAGAGCAAAACAAATTTTAAGCAGAGTTTGTTACTATGATGGCCATATATATATATCATACATGTGAAGGACAGCCATATTTAACCCAACTGTCCGCATCCAGTGATAGTACCATCTAGCAAGCCAGTGTTACTAAACTTGCATAACCTGGGTTTTTTAATGCAAAATATCCTACTGATTTTCTGTGAGACACAGAAATCATAAGAAAATATGGCTGAAATACTAAAAGATCTTTTTTCAGAGTTTAATCCAAACACTGAAGGGCTCCATTAAAATGATTCGATAGTGTTGAGTCCTTTTCTCTCTTGGACATACAGTTTAAACATTTATAGACCTGGAAGCAGAGTGAGATCACCATAGTTTAACTTGCAAGAGAACTGGTATTGTTCCAAAAATAAGACACATACAGAAAAACTAGGTAAATGAACAGTTACACCAAGCTGTAGCATCATGTCACAATATAAACCAAGATAAATGACATGAATAGGTGTTTCAAAATCTCAAATTCTCACAATCTTCTCAGCAAAACTTACATTAAGAGGACCAGAGAGATTCACAGACACCTATAACTTCAGCAGTAACAGTGATGACTTCCCACCCACCCTTCATCCCCTCCTGCCCACCACACATACTGTGAGGGACGATGATGACAGGCTGTGGGGTTACAGCAGCTCACTGGAGAGGGGAGACTGCTCTTCACCTCCTCCCTCCCCCCGTTTCAGCAAAGAAGGTGAAACCGAAACGTAACAACATCCTTCTCCTCTGCCTTCACCCCGCGGATAACCAAGCAAGGGCCGACCCTGCGCCTGCCTCACAGCCTCCCAGGCACTAATGCCTCCCGCAGTCCACTCGGCGTTGACACAGGTCAGGACTCAGCCCTCAGTCACCCTCTCTTGAAAGGCCGTAGACAGGAATAAACAAGGTTATTCGCCTGACACCGGATACCAGCGACACTCCCGCCGCCCTTTCCCCGCCCTGTACCTCCACGAGCCCACGAAAGTACCGACCCTCCCTCCCTGCCGAGCCAGGTGCGGGCCGAGAGGCCCTGGCCAGACCTGAGCCAGGGTGGGCGAGAGGAGGGGACACGGCGGTCCTCCACCACCAAGCGGGGACATCGAGGGGGGAGAAGCAGCGCCCCCCCCCCACACACACACACCCGTCTCCTGCAAGGCCCAGGGGGTGCGACGAGCTGAAGTGCCGGAAAGGAGCCAGAGACCGAGACCTCCCTGCGCCTCCCTTCGCCATTTTAGCCCCCACGCCCATTCCCCTCCTCCCCGCCCCTCCGTGACAGGGGCAGCTCGCACCCGTCCAGAGCCCACCCCCGCCCGCACCGCCGCGCTTCCCCCAGCCCGGCCGCGGCGAGGAAGAGCGAGAAGAACGGCAGCCGTTTTTCTCCCGGGGCCGGCCGGGCTCCGTCAGGCCAGACCGCAAAGCGAAACGGCTGCGGCACAGCCTGTTTTGTTTCCTTACCGTGGCTCGCAGCCTCAGAGCTGCTGCCGCCTCCTCCGCCTCCCCCCACCTCCTCCTCCTCTTTCTTCTTCTTCTTTTTCTTCTCCTCCTCGCCGCCGCGGCGGCTCCTCACCCCTCCGCGCCGCGCTCCGCCGCCGCCGCCGCGCAGGATGATGCCATCTCACAGCGGCATCGGCGGCTCGTGCACAACCACCCCGCTCCCGCCGCCGCCGCTCCCGCCGCCGCGCGCCCCCAACGGCCGCGCCAGCCCCGTGCGCGCGCCCCGGGCACCGGCGGCAGGAACTTGTGGAGCTGCGGCCGCCGCCGCCCGGGCGAGAGGGCCCGGTCGGAACCAAGTTATGCGCAGCGGCGGAGGGAGGGAGGAGGCGAGTCTGAGCCGAGGCTCTTCCAAGGGGACAGGGCTTATTGCTAGCGCCTGCCCCGGGCTGAACCAATTTGGGCGCTGCGCCGGGGAGAAGAGCGGAGCGGGCGGAATCAAGCCCCGTGTGGACGGGGGAGGAGGGGCCGGGCGGCGGCGCCGGGGTACCGTCCGCGGGGCAGAGCGTGCACGGGCAGGATAAGGGAGGCTCCTGTGAGTCACTGCCCGCTGAGAAGGCCGCTCTGCGGCGAGCGGCGCTGGGAGCCAGCACACCCGGCGGTGCGCGAGTGATAAAGGAGGGGCGCCTGCTCCCGCCCCCGCCCTGCCGCGCCGCGCACGCAGCGAGGGCCGCTGCGCCCGGGCGGCAGGCTTTGCTGCGGTCGCCCTCGGCCCTCGCACCCTGCCCGGTTCGGAGCCTCCACGATCCGTCTAGTTGGTCTCCTTCCCCTTGCGTCCGGCCTCGTCTCCCGCCCTTTGCATAACTTATACTTTTTCCATACTTGGGAGGGGGGGAAAAAAAAGGTCGGTTCCTCCCCGCCCTGCGTGGGAGCTGGAGGGACCGGTGGGGCAGCAACCGCCCGCGATGGCTGTTGGGCGGTTGGGCAGGCGGCCGGCGGAGCCGGCGCGCGCGAGGGCCGTTAGGGCGGCGCGAGTTACCTGTTACCCCAGCGGCGGTGGAGGCGGCTCCTCCCTGCGCGCTGACAGGCCTGAAAGCGCTTGTGTGTCCGAGCGCGGGAGGCTCGTGTCTTGCATCGACGGCTGATGGAGCTTTAGCTTCGTACCGAATGACATATGGAGGCAGTGATAACGCGAACCCTTGGGTATGAACACAGCCTTTGAGTGGTAGCCTCAGAAAGTCGAGCACCACTGTTAATCCCAGGGAAGAAAAGCGGACGCTATGAGACCCTGAAGCAATTTCCAAAAAACTCTGGTGTTTTTTTGCTTTGAAAAGACAAAGGGCCAACAGGCTCGCCTGGGCATGTAAATTCCTACAGGAAACAAAAGTGAAGATCTTAAAAATGCTACTTTCCAACCTGTTCATTCTTTATACAAAATCAACAAAGTCTGGGGAAAAAAATCATTATGTTCAGTTCAATTTTAGGAAATACCTTAGACTAGACTTTTATGAAAGATAAACTAGGTCTTCTTGTAATAATACTACTATAAATGCTTGAAAGCAACGGTAGTTCAAATATTTGCATGCAGTAATTGTAACAGGAGATGTAAACTGCGGACAAAATTCATCACAGGCAGTAAGACTGCCTGTTTTCAATTAACCTCATTAATCCGTTTGATTTGAAGAATTCAAGAAATATAGTTTCTCTACATCAACTAAAACTTAAAGAAAATTACAATCCTACTTCTGTCCTGAGTTTGCGCAAAATTAACTACTAACTTAAAATAGGACACCAATATTACTACCCTTTGGTAATCCTTTCAGATTCAGCTGGTAGGCTCCATCTCTCTGTTTCTTATTTTTTTCTTTGTTGTGGTGTAAAACAATCTAATAGAAATACATAGAAAAACACCAGCACTTTAAGGAGGGACACTTCTTAATGGGGAAAAAAGTTTATATTTAGGAACTTTCCTTTGAATGCAACATTGCATTGCCTGCAGCCAAAGGCAGGTGAAGGTGTAAATGGTAAATATGCAGAAGCTCCATCATGGTTTACAGTAAGAGTTTGTAATTGCAGAGAGGATAGTGATTATTACAAGTTTCTTAAGATGGATCAACTCTTTTCTCAGTCTTCTGAAACGTAAAGGTAGGCTGAAGAGAGGGGGAAGTTGGTTTTAAAGTATTTGTTCTGTGATTCTTGCTTTTTCTGATTCTGCTCTGCACATAAGCTATTAATAGCTCTACTGAAGTCCTCCTCTTCCTAGGCTTTGCCTGTTGCTAATATAAGTAGCCTGATACTGATGCTTGGAAAATATGAATGTTATTTTTTTGAATAGATTATATGTGTAAAATTGCTAGGTGCTTTTTTCTTGCCTTATGAAGCATAAAAAGTGTGTGACTTGAAACAATATTTTATGCAGAAATTATGGGCTTCTCTGGCTTGCCTCTTCCCTGTTTCAAAACAAGCTTTGTCATACAGTTGTCTCGCCCTGGGGAATAGTGACATTCTGAGTATTATTCCCTCTTAGAAGACATTTAATACACTTATGAAAGCAAAATGTCCCAAGTTTCTTAATATCATAAGTTTGGTTTTAAATGTTTTATAAAACTTCAAGATTCTTTCATTCTTCAACTAGTTTTAGGGGAATAGAAAAAAAAGTAATATATGTGTAAGAGTTAGAAGCCATACATTGAAAACTAACTGAAAACATTTAAGTTATACTTTGTTAAGGATCTGAAAAAGTACAGGCACAACTTTCTTCATTTTGCAAATAACTTTTTTTTTTTTTTTAACTGTACTGTGGTCAGTAAAGACTACAGGTTCTATTATACAGTGCTGAAGTCTAGGGCAAATGAATGTAAATTACTAGTTACCTCATTAAGCATGTAAACAGCCATAGCCTGTTTCAGGTGTGTGATGAAAACTAATGTTACAAGAAAATATGGGTGTTTTTTGTTGTTTTTTTTTTCCAATTGCAGGTTCAGCTGACACAGTACTTCAAGTCTTTGCCGTTATTTAGGGGTTGAAATCTACTGCTGACCTTGGATAAGGTCTCATAAGTGGTTGCATGAAGTTTTTCTTGAAATACAATATAAAAGCACTTTCTGTACACAGTATTCTTGAAGTAGTCATTTACAAGTCTGTTGAAAGTTTTTAACGGTCTCGTTGGGTGTCTTTCTGACATTTTTTCCCCCTTTTTCCCTGCAAAGTAAGGACAGTTTTGGAGAACTCTGAATCAAAATTGAAATCTACAAAATAGACTGGAGTCTGTAATGGTTGTGCACTTAGATATCCGTAGATCTTTTTCTCTGGCATGGTTGAACGACGTACATTTGGCAAGCATGAATTTCAGGATAGGCTTTTGCAAAATGTGGCTTGTAACGTGCTGGTGTGTGTACTGGTTGGAGTCATATCTTTCTTTTTCTCTTCAGTGAACATCGTTGTTCCTCCACACAGAGTGTGGCTGTGAGCATTGCTGGCCTTTAATTGAAAAGTATAGGTGAGTGGCAATAGTTTTGCTCAAACTGTACTAGTGGAGAAATCTTCTAGAACTTAATAGGGATGAAACCTGTAAAATTCTAAATGAATGTCTCTACTAACACATGAAATTAATATACAATAACATCCATTTAGGCTTCCACTCTTTTTTAATTTCTTAGCCATCTTATAAAAGCACTGTGTTAAATTGTAATCTCCTGATGTTATAGAATAGTTTAAAAATTGTATAGAAAAGCAAAAATGAAGTGTAAGAATTAAAATTCCTTAAGAATAACCTAATAGTAGAGGATGAGGCTGAAACCAAATCTTTCTATCTCTAGTAGACTCAAATACAGGCTGATTTCACCTGAGCACAGGCGTGCAGAAATAGTCTTTGTATATGTGTAGTTTTGGTGTTTGAACTGAGCAAAAGGTTATAATGAAGCCTTAAATGCAAATCATTAGGTTGGTTGCTTGTGCAGCTCTATTTTCCAACTGTGAAAAATCCAAAAAAACAGTATTTAAGGAGAGTAGAGGGAAGATTTCTCTGGAAACTGTTGATATGCTTTATATGGAGACTTTATTATACAAAATTCATACAGAATAAAAGAAAACCTTCAAATAGGTTTCTTTGGACCATATCCAGAAAAGCACTTAAGCACCTGAAATGGGATTTAGATAGAACTTAAAGTTCTACCTTCAAGAGCACAAGCCACAGAACCCTATACCTGTAGTCACCCAAGTCTTTCAGTGGATGTGGTTGGCATCTGTAAGCATGTACAATAAGTACCTAATGTCATGGTTGCCCCAAAAGAATTGATGCTTGATTTATGCCTGTATTTGTTTAGGATCCAGAAAGTAGGTCAAGCATCATCTGAAATCCCTGGTGACTGGATCTAAGAAGCATGGTTAGAGCATACCCACCACACAAAGGATCTGAATTTAACAAAAAATTCAACAGTTGTGATAAGGACAGAGGCGGGGCAAACATCATAGCAATGATCACCAGGCCACAGTATCACCATGATTAGAGAACTTGGGACCTGGAAAAACTGCATCCTGTGCCCTGCTCAGCTTTAGAAGGTCCAGACTAGTCTCTCTTCTGACAGCAATACCATCACCAAAAATTTTTTTCTGATTTGGGATCAGGGCATTCTTTATCCCTCCTGTGTGGTCTGTGTGCAGCTTCACAGAGGCACATTGAGGGAGTGCAAGAGAGTAATGCTGAATGACCCAGCAATTAGGAAACTTAGCTGGAACAGATGGAACGTCTTAGTTTCTGGTCCGTCTTCCCACCTCTGTGTACACATTTTAACCAATAGCTTTTCAATGTACAATATTGGCTCCTGTTCCAGGACTATAAACACTCCCTATGGCAACCGAATATCTTTGCTGGCATGCTCTCAGTCTATTCTTTTTCTCTGATTCCATAATTATTACATTCTGAAATCAGGCTGAGTAAAATATAGTCATATATACATTTATTTATTTTTATATATATAAATATATACATATATGTGTGTATATCTGTGTAAAAGTATATATGAAAAATACATCATTGTTACAAAATATTCATACGGGAAGTAAGGAGCAGGTTTCTGTTGTAATGGTGGTATATGACTTTTTGACATTATCCTTAAAGTAGAATCCTGCTTTCATCTTTTTTTTTTTTTTTTTTTTACTGTGTATATTTTAAAGCCTCTCTAGTTTTACAGAGGTTAGGGAATCTGAGTGCTGTAACTACCATTTGCTTGCTGTCTGGTGTATCTTCCTATCTCTCTGAGGTATGTATATGTTGCTTCTCATTTAAGACGTGAGGTGTGGATTCTACTTCTGTTGTGTGTGTAGTAGCTGACACAGTAAGGTTCCAGTCTCTGATATGTGTTTTTTGCATATGTAGCAATGTAAATAATATATAGTAGTAATCGCCTTGGGCACACTTGCTGTAACTTGAGGCCAAGAATTTGCTGTCAAGAGTGCATTAAAATGAAGGTTTTTGAGCATCATTATGGAGAACACAAGAATGACAGATTGCAAAGACTTGACTCCACTTAGTAGAAATCAATAAAATTGCTTGCTTCTGGTTTTAGATGGTAATCTTTTCTTAACCTAGAGATTTGGAAATCAAAGGGAATCTACTTCCTACACCCAGCCCAAAAAATTTTAAGTTGAAAGTGAGAGAATGAGAGAGGTAACAACCACTGAATTTATGTACAGCTCCATAAAATGTAGGTTCTCTGTATTCAAACATCTCCTTCCAAAGTGACCCTGTGTTTAGAGAATATAATTACTTCAATACATTGATATTGTCATCTTTTCAGATTTGTTATTCATCCTTGATGCACTGGTGAATCAGCAATGAATTTGCATCTTTTTCATGTGTTGTTATTGTTTCTGGTGGGCTGTCTCTTAACAGCACTGGATATAAGACTAATTTTGCAAAAATAAATTATTTACAAACCTCTGTGTCTCATCTCCTTAAAACACATTTGCTTTGTTTTAAATTCAGTACTGCAAGGTCATTTCTAAACTCAGAAAAACAGATCTTATATGAATATATTTGAAATGCAGGCAAAGCCTCCAGTATCTTTTCATCAAGAACGTTTTTCACAGTAACAATAAATAGTGTGTGCACTAATGTAAATTCACTTCTCTTTTGAAGCTGTAGCTGATAAGTTTTGATCCACTGTTTGAAGACAGTGCCTGGCACAGGACTATTGTTGTAAAGCATGTCTGCACCTCCGGCTCAGGAGTGGGCCTGAGACTGGCTGTGCTTGGGAGCAGGTAATAGTAAGGGTGCAGCTTAGAGGTCGGGGTAGAGTTAGGTCTCTCTTTGGGCACATGGAGAAAGTAGGACTCTGGTCCATAATTTAGGAGGGTAAGTGATATGAAACAGAAGAGTGTTGGGAGCGTAGCAGCTCAGTTTGGGGCTGGGAGAAGGAAGAGAATAGCGTTGTCCAGAAGGCATGAGGTCAAGGGGGGGCACATAAGTAAGGTGAGGGAAGCTGTTTGTTCTGTTCTGTTCAAATTTCAGCAGCGAGAATGTTTTTTCTCCCCAAGAAGTAAACAATGAAGTTTGGAGAAGAAAATCAGAATATGGCAAAATACTGTTATTTTATCCTTGCTTCCTATGGAAGCAACGTGTATATTAAGTGAATGTATGTTCACTGAGCGATTTCCCCCCTACCCCTCCATAATAACTTTTGAATTCAGTGGCCAACTTCAAACATGCCTTACGAAGACTTGATAAATTCCTGCAAACGCTGAGAAAATAGTAGAAAGCTTCTGCAAATGTCCCCCGGAAGGGCTACAAACAAGAAAAAAAAGCTACATCATTAAATTGCTCACTATTAACTACAAGAGAATAAGGAGCAGGGGGAGAAAGAGTAAACAATAAGCCAGTCAGCCTGTATAATGCCTGCCATAACAGACAGCTTCAGTTGAAGTTTGCACCAAAGTCAATCAACCATGCAAAACAAATCTTTAAGAGACCAAGCTTCATTAGTTCCAGTACTCACTGAGTGATGTGATTTAATTGCAGCACCATATAAAGCAGTGCTGTACAGCCCATAGTCTATGGATAATTGGTGGTCAATAAAATATCAGAAGGGAGCTCAAAGGACAAAGTCAAAAACAAAAATTCCTGCATACACATACTCTCATACAGGCAAGCAAAATGGGAGAATAAAAATTAGGATAAATTTTGAATCCTTATTTTTATTTGGCTGTAAAAGAAAGCCATTGTGACTACTTTGGCACAGTAAACACAAGATGGTCTCTGAGTTCGTTTTTTCCAGAGGTTACTGAAGGAACTGAAGAGGTTCCTTCAGTTAAAAAAGGTTGAGAAATGTATAGAGACCACAATCAGAGAATCAAGGCCTTGTTTGTTGTACGAGACCATGTGTCCTTTTCTCTTTCTTGTGCCACTGACACAGCACAGCTGAAAATTCTCAGCTGGAGGTAACTTGCATTCAGCGATTGTAATGTATGTCACAAGTGAACTAGAGCTGGGCGTCAGTCTGGGCTGCAAAAGGACCAGCAAGTTACTGTTGTCTTCTCCTGGTCGTTATTCTGATTATTACCCAGAGAAACTAAGAAATCCAAACCTTCAACTTCAGTATTTCCTGAGACTTTACTGTCTGATTTTTGTCTTCACATTATAGTGGTTATTACGGTGTTCATGGTTATTTAAGAGCTGAGAGCTCTACTTTTAATATGGCACATGTGCATATTGCATTTTTTTATTCTAAGGAAAAACAAAGATCTTGAACGTCAGGTTTCTTCTGGCCTGTGTCTCTGACCTTTCATGGATTTTTGCCTGAAAGCCCTTTTTTCTCAAGTCCTAGTACACCTCTTGTCTCTGGAAATCCTCTTTTGCTCTGGAACTGGAGAAAAGAATTAGGCCAAGGTACTGTGCATCAGATAGTAAATAAAATAGACATATAGTTCTGTGCAGGTTTTTTAATGATTTGTGAAAGTCTTTTGCACCAAGTAAGCTATTTTGTTCCTTTATGCATAATTTCAAAGTTTAAAATAAGTTAAAAGTGTTTCAGTTTTAAGGCAATACCCATCCTTGGTAGAACATAGTAATCTTGATGAACAGTTCCTTTTCTGACATTATAAACTGTTAATAAAAATGGACTAGAAATTCAGAATTAACGTAGAAATTTCTTTGCTACTTTTGACTGTCTTATTATTCTCTGTTTTAATGCAGCCACAAGACATCTTCCCGATGAGAAGGGTAACTAGCAATTTGTGTATATTGCATATTTTAAAATGAAATTTAAAATTTGCATTCATATATATTTAATTTGCTATTTAAAGTCTTTTAGGCACAAGAAGCAGTAATAATACCCTTACGTTCTGTTATTTTTAAAACTTTTTTTTTATTATGACTTATAAAATTGCGTAGTTGAGAAATAGTCTTTTTAACCAATTAAATATTAATGTGGAACAACACTTGTATGTTCATTACAGAAATCAGTGTACTGTTACTCTTTAAAAGTATTTAAAATGTGTTGCAGTTTTACTTTCACATTCTGCACATTCAATTTAAAATATGTAATTATTAGTACATAACTGAGGGCAGAACATATCTTTATCATTGTTTGAGGATAGAGCTGTTCTGTTTTGTCTTCTGCTTTCATCTAGGTGACATTGGTTGCTTTGGAGGGCCTGTTTGTGACATACTCACTAAAATGTTGGCAATATCTCACAACTAAATCATTAAATCCTGAATCAATATTTCCTGCTGTCCTCCCAGTTATTTGCAGTACAGTGGAGGGAGGGAAGTGGGTCTCTGCTTCAGGTGAAAGCCCATTAATTTTTGGTTCAAAAAATCCAGGTTTATCCATAGCTCTTCCTCTGATGTAGGACTGTGAAGATGAGGTTTAGTTCAAAATTTTCTAGAGCACAGATTCTTGTATGCAAAGGTGTTTGGAAGATATATGTGGAAGATAAGCTCAAACAGATTTTTTGGGTTTGTTTTTAAAAGGTGAGTCCCATCTTGCATGCAGTATACATCCCTGTTTATGAACTGTGGGCGTCTCCTTTGGCTCTCTACCAAGTACTGAGTGAATTACAGAAGTGACGTGAGATACTGTGCACAAAAAGTCTGCTTTATGAATACAGCCTCAGGGATGGTTCATATTTTCAGAGCATAGTACTACCCATCAGCTTTCTTACATTCAAGGGTGGTAAGCAGGAGAAAAAGAAAAGCAAGGTCAAAGGAGAAAGGTGATGGAAGATGAATCATTTGAAATAACAGAAATCAACAAGATTACTGTGCATATAACTATTATTATTATTATTATTATTATTATTATTATTCCTGCTAGCAATTCTTTCTGAGTGTTCCTGAGGGAGAAACAACATTTACCATATGGCAATGAAACATGCACCTTAACTGATGCACAGTTCTTCTGAAGGTTTTTTTTTTCCCTCTCTAGAATTAAAAGGCAAATACTACTTTGTTTTTTCTCAAATGAATGATTAACTAGAAGAAGTAGTATTTACATTTAATTTGTTAAATTTAGCAACAGTGTTACCGGCAAAAAAACAATAATTTTGGAACCCCAAAGACACGACTGATTTTCAACCCTTTTCCAGAAAATGACTAAGAAAAAAGGTACACTGACTAATGTAACTCTTTTCAGACAGTTAATTACAGTATTTTTATCTACACAATGTTTCAAAAATGAATTTCCAAAAATATCCAGTGATGTTTCTTGATATCTACTTCCAGAGAAATAACAGTTTATTTTGAAAATGCTGAAACATTCCAATTTGTGTTGTATGCATGTAAGTAGAAAAATGTCAATTAGCAAGACCGGTGTCCCTAATGATCTTATATATTTTACTACGATTGAATGAAAACTACATTTGGGGAGAGAGGGTTAACTTGCATTTCTCAAATATTTCCTCCTCCCTTTCCCAAGATGTATCACACTAACTCTGATAAGGAACATACTAGTCTTGCAGTGTTCAGGGAAGTCACAAGCCAATTTTGTTGATTTCTCTCAGGACACAAGATTATGTTCATATTTATTTTATGGCAGTAAAATACAAAGTAAAGAGAGGGAAGTGAGCAAAAGTGGTACTCAACAAAACACAAGTGGTAAAAGTTTCATACAGCAGCAAAGTGAGAACTCATATGATTTGTACACTTTTAATGTTTTTAATAATAGCTTGCCTTGAACCTGAATGATTTTATACATTCAGGAAGGTTCAAGGCCAGACACTATATGAAAAAGAAATGTTTAAGAAATGCAGAAAGAAGTGGGTATGTTTCTGGATAGGTAATATCCCTTTCAAGGAAGACATGATGCAGTTGTATTCTGAAAGAGTTTGCTCTAGCAAACTACTGCTTGGGATTTCTGCAAAGCTGTGGCAATCTGTCTGTGTTCAATTAAATTAGTCTCTTGGTAGTAAATGAATCAGACTTCTTTCCTAAAATATTACACACCATAGTGGCCCATATGCTTATCCTTTACTGTTTCCAAGATATTACTTCTCTTTTTTCAGCAGCTGTGCTTGCTACACTGTCAGTGGCCAAATAGCAAACTCAAAATTTGGACAACAGCTAAGATGTTGTAATTGATTCTTCTGTCAATATAGATTTCTTTGTAATGAAGATGACAGGACATTTGCTTTAAGAGAACAAAGCTTGAAAATACAGATTTAGTATGAATAAAGTTACAAATGTCATGCTTTTAAAAGAATTCTGAAGTTTCGCTTATTTTTAATATAATAAAATATCTGCAAACTAATAACTGATAAGAAAATTGAGGTATAAGCAACATTTCTTATTAGAACCAACAAAATTGGCAAAACTAAATAGGGTCCTATCAGAGAAATCAAGTCAAATGATCTTTATGAAGGAGTTAAATTAATTTTATAATCATCAGTTGGAGGAGTTGACTCTTTGTCCCAAGACGGTCAGTTATTAAAATCTCTTCTAGTCTTTAGCATTGTCAGTACTTTAGTTATTAAAGCATTGGCTTTTTGTACTACTAGCCTGAAAGGTCTGTGTGAGTTTTATGTGCTATTTTTCTGCATGGTTTAATGTAAAACCTGCTATATAAAAATTTCAAAATGTTAACTTTTTTTAAAAAAGTTTTTCTCTTATACTTAGAAAGCTTCTGAAAAATCACAGTTATTAGATTGTAGAACAAGTATGAAGGACCAGAGAGAGTCACAGTATGGGAATTCAGTCATTCACACACTGAGGAAAAGTAATGAAGAACTGCCTTAGTATGGAGAAAAGACTGGTTTTAATTTCTGTGATGTTTGTAATCTACTCAGTGGAATGAAATGTTGACATGTTTGTAAAGGGTTCTATAAGGATTTAACAAGATGTGTAGGGATAGTGTTTTGTTTTGCTCTTAATACTAAATTTCAATTTTCTGATTTTTTTTTCCTTCTCTACCATTTCTAACTAATGTAATTCTACCTAACTTGATAGCATAATTCCTGAGCATCTAGCCTTCTCAAAAGCCGACTGGGAGGCTAGGTTGGTTTAGATTCATTAAGCTTTATATCATTATTGCTTTACGTACATTCTAAATTCAGCTTTACCCATTGATCTCTTTGCAAGTATAGAGGCTCAAAATGAGATACATTTAATTTTTTATTGCTTTTGGGTGGGAGTAAGACACAGCCTGGAAGCAGCTCATTAATTAATTTCATGAGACTTGGAGCCTAGTTAGGGGAAGAGAGCAGGCACAGGGTATTATATTAATTAAAGAGCATCCCTAATTGTGTTGGTTATTATTGGTAATGCTGACTTTGTATAAGCCCTTTGTGTAAGCCACTAAATTCCTAAATGTCTTATACAGGGAGGAAATAAAAATTCTTTGCCATTGTTTTAAGGAGACAAAAATCGGTCTACTATTTACTTCACAACTTAAGTTTCATCTTGACAAAAGCTTTTTGCTACTAAACAAGTTTTTCTGCTAGCAGTAACTTTGTTACTATCCAGTCTTTCTGAGATGAGCTCCTTTCACTGATGAGTATATTCCTAGAAGCATGCTATTAAGTGTATAAGAGTGTGCCCTACCGGGGAGGGCAGGAGAGCTGCTATATCGTGCACCAGGAATGTGTGAACAGATATATGACCATTTCAAATTGCAATAACTACATTTAGTTAGTGGATCCCATTTGTAACAGGGAACTGATAGATTATTTTCTGAATTAGTTATATTAAGATTGATACATTACTGTGTTGCAGTTAGAGAAGCCGTTGAGCTAAGTGTAAATGCCATTTTTCTTAGCCAAGGAGAAACGGCACCCAACTATGTATGGATAAAATATGGCTTAGTGTGCACTATGGCTGATCTGCTAAGAACCACCCTATTGCACCTCTGTATATGTTACCTCTAAATATGTTAGCAGATACCTCCTGAAAAGTAGCATTTTTTTTCTCCCCCCTTAAATTCAGGCACATTACTTGAAATGTGTCTTCAAGTAAAATTTCTGTAAAGCTGGTTCTGAGCTGGTATCAGTATACCATTAGATTATGTCTTTTCACTTCTCCAGGTTTATGACAGCTTTCGGTATTGGTCTGTATGTTTGTGAGTTCTGATTCCACACAGACAGGCTCATTGTTTTTCTTCCAGGGGAATTAGATCATTGTCCCCATTCTGAATGCTGTCTGACTTTGCCAGAACAAACTATGTGAGTTATTTGCTCTTTCTGTGACTTCAAATACTGTCTGAAAAATAAATTGACTTTGTTTTCCACCATCCTTGAGTAGGTGATAGAATTGAATTTGCATTCTTTTGGGACACTTACATTTCTAAAAGGTTTTATTTATTTTTCTTTCCACTTACACTGTGTACTTCATAAGTGCACAAACTGAAATGTTTTGAGAGAGTTATTAATAATTATCATTCTCATTAATCTGTCTGGTGTTGTGCCCAAAACTAATCTGAATTGGAGCACTTCAGAAGATGTGTACTAATTGGAAAGAGTCCAGAGCAAACCAGCAGATCTTATCAGACACTTAGAAAACGTGATCTACAAGGGAAGACTGAGTTTCTTTCGGTTGTTTAGCACAATAAAAGAGAAAACAGTGTTTTCAGAGTAGTAACACTTTGATAAAAATAATTTGACCCATGGGGCATGGGGAGGGGGAGAGGAAGTACACACTATTGGTGACATGATTTGGGAAATAAATCTTTTACTCTTAAAAAGAATCTTCTGATGGAAATGCTGGGCTAAGACATGAGAAATGTGTGTTCAGTTCTTGACTCTTTAGCCAAAGCGTCCTTGGGAATTCACTGTATTCTTTGATCTGTCAGTGCGAACGTGTTAATAATGTTTTCCACTCTGTATTGTTTATAGGGCTTGATCCGATTAGGACTTTGGCACTGAAAACACGACTGACATGTTTGAAGCTTCTTATTCTAAAATTGCTGCGAGCAAACCTTGTTCAGCCTTTGACTCTTCCAAATGTCTAAATTCACCTGTTATTTGATTCCAAAGTTTTCCAGCTGTTTGCTGGAGTTCTGTCTCTCGCTTGCTTGGAATTGTTTCAGTCTGAACAAGTTAGTGACTAAATCTTGCTTACGCTCACATAGGAGCAGGAACTGGTACAACTCCAAGTTATTTCCTGTCACGCAGAGTCACTCTGAACTTCAGTCTGGAGACCTAACATCCAGTGGCCTCAGGGCCTATTTTCGTCTGGGTTCCAGTGTCTTAGACCTGCAAGTCCAAGCCTTAAAACCACACTGGTTAGGGCATTTCATTGAGTTGGGGATGTTCGGCAGCGTACCAGGACTATTTCTACTCTTTTACTGTTGCATATAGATATTGAAGTAGTTTTGGCAGCAGAGACCAACCTCAGCAGGGATCTTCTCCCTGCTAAGGACTTTAACTGCTAAGTTAATGCAATTGTTGGCATCTGTACTCAGGAGCAGCTTCCTTTAGGCGTTGCTACCTGTTCCACCATCGGATTGCCCACTTACACTCCTGAGGGCTATAGATATGCCTGTGCTTAGCATTTCCTGTTGATCAGCTACGCGTGCCTCTCTGCTCAGTGTGCAGGTCTGTTTTGAGTTGCTTAAGCTGTCCAGACGGTACATGGGAAGAAATAAATCTTAATGTTCAGACTCCCTGTGAGGTGACCATGTACCTTACAGTCATTCAGCAGATTTAGCCCTGAGCCTATGTACTCTGAGGGTGGGTGAGGGGACCCATTATCTTGAGTAAGAGCTGTAGGCATTATAATTCAATTCAAAACATACCTACATACCTACCTACCTCACCTATTTTGTAAGTAAAATCAAAGGGCAGAATATGTTTGAAAGCTCCTGCATTTTAATTGCTATTACTTCATTAGAATACAAGTGAGTGTTGTTTTGTAAATATGTTTTGTCTGCAGCATTTTAGAGGCTTCATTACATGTATGGAACTATATAATCACTTTTGTTCCCTAACAGCACAAAGCCTAAGTAGAAGAGAAAAGACTGCAATAATTTAAATCTGCTAGGAAACAGAGAGCTGTATTAAATTTGTCCCCTGTCAGCATCTCCAATGCCACATTCCCAATATTATCAATTTCAATGTTTAAAAGCAGCAACAGGTTAAAAAACTGAATGTATCCATGATTAAGATATTGCTGGTTATGAATATATGAAGGCTACTGTGCCTCTTTGGTTATTGTCACTACTTTAAACTCTTCCTCCCACTTTCCCAGCGTGTATAGCCAGAGTCAAGACTAACTGCAGCAACCACTTCAGCACTAAAGGTTTTGTTTAAAGCTCTTCTGAGATAATGAAACATATCCATTTATGTCACACCCAAAAATGAGACTATCTCTGTTGTTCTTAGCTGCCATTTACAAAATTTAATTGTCTGTTATTTCTCGCAAAAAGGCAATTCACTGGCAGTCCTGCTGCCAAGAAGCCGTAGCAACATCAAATGAAGCTTATTTGGCCTAGTGGTCTGTGCTGATTCTGTCTCCTGTAGGGCTGAGTCATGGCTGAGACTGTTCACTAGGCGACATTTAAGAACAATATGGATCTTCCCATAGCAGTGATTTTCCCTTGGAGTTGGAAGTCCTGGCTGTCTTTAAAGGGACTTCTGAAATTAGTCCTGTACGCAGTTATAGTGAAAAGAAGATGTTTAAGAAGGTAGCAGACATCATGTTTTTCTCTTTCTTGAGGAGATCATCAAAGCAGCATATGGACTATTTAAGGTAACCCCAGGCAGTAATGCCCATTAGTAAATGACTCTTCACACCTCCAGTTGTCTTTGTACCTGATTCTAGTATTGGGACTGTTTCTATGAGCCTAAAGTGTAAATAACCCACTCCTAACAATGTATATGCCATCCTTAAAATTGTTGCAGTGGATCTGGAATACAGCAGCTTGCCTTCTAAGTAACACTCCTAAGAAAGAACTTTCTAGTTTCTTGATTTCCTATTCATTATGTCATTTTCCTGTTAAATGTCAAATCCAGTTCAGGGTTGTAGGGCACACTGTACTCCAAGTTCTTGAATGAATGGTTACAATCTATTTCAGTAACTAATTTTTTTCTGAGTTAGTTCCAAGCAAAGCAGAGGTGCCCACAGCAAGGACAAGACTGGACAGCGAGATGCAATGCTTGCACGAGGCCTGGCCCACACCTGTAAAACACTTTTGCAATGAAACACTTGATTTGCTGTGAGACACTTAGATAAACTAGCATTTAGTGTGCATGTGATTAGAACGAATAGGCCTGACTGGAGAGGTAGACATTTTGATCAATGAGTTAATACTTTTGACAAGAATTTGTTTAAATACAAAAGTTGGTTTGTGCTTTGGTAAGGATAAAGTCCTGAAAGATTAAGGTAAACTAATGGCAATTTATTTGTCACAATTCAACAGCTCAGACTAGTCTAAAAACCATGGGGGGAGAAAGCTATGCTGATACAATTACATTTAGACTGATAGCCACTCTTTCATGCTGGAGGCTGTAAACTGTTACAGCTCCTTTTAAGAAAAAAAAGTTAAAGCTCGCACATTTAAATAACATTGTCTTTGCATTAGAATGATGGAAATAAGGCTTTTGTATATAAGTCATGGCATATGATCTTCTTATGCAGTCGCTTTTGATGGCATGCCTTAGGCTTTCACTGCTTGGTTTCCACACTGAGCAGAGTGAGGAGGGTTTCCTCCCTCACTAATATATTAGTTCCCAATATACTAAAAGGAATATTTCAGTCAGATGGTCAAACCGCCGCACCCATACTGAAATGCACCTACTCCGAAGTGCTCTAACTAGATTATGAAGGCCGGAGAGGGGAAGTAGTGATAACAGTGGTGGCAGAGTGTGTAAGTGCAGGCCTGCATGGAAGAGGTGTATAGCAGGCAGTTTTTGTTATGCCTCCTGCTAACCAGGAGTGTAAGAAAAAAGCGTTCAATGAGGTTAATATCCTCAACCCTCAAACACTAATTCCTCTAGGGGTTGTCAGAAAATGTTACGCCTTTCAGTCAGCTGCTCAGTGCTAGGCACGGTGACCATGCTGGTTCACCACCCAGTACAACTGTTCTTCTCCACATACTGACCGCTGCAGGACACTGCACAGCAGGCTGCCACACTGGGTAGCTGCGAGAATGGGCTCAGACGTCATTTCATGTATATAGCTCACAAAACCACAGCAATTTATTCACCCTAGAAGTTCTCACCCTGCTCCCACTGAATTCGACAAGAACATTGTCATGTTTTTTCCGCAAGAGCAGACTATTACCTATGGTAGTTTTTACAACATTTATTTATATGTTTTTGTAAAATCATTTCTTACATTTTTGTGCTATAATACAATTTTATGACATACTGTTTAGAGCAATTTGGAATTTGTTTGTGGTTTTCATACATCTATGAAAGTCATAATATTTGCTATAAATATACTTCATCTGTTTTATTTTGGCTGCTTTGGTTTCTGCACATTTGTAACAGTGTTGGTACTCCCTCCTCATGTAACAGATGATAGCTAAAACACTTCAGTTTTGCAACAATTATGATGGTTCAATCCTATCTTTCATTAAAACATATATATTTTAAATTAAGCTGTTTCTGTCTAAGCTTCATTCTAATCTCATTGAGGGGGAAAACTTTTTAAAAGAATAATTTATCCTTTTGGAGATTTTAAAATTTCCTTACGAAGGGCAGAGAATATATGGTCTCTGCTCTTTGGTTTATGCAGATAAGGTACTGCTTTTTTTCCCTAAACTCTGCTGTACTCAAGCTTGTTTGGGGTTTTTGGTTGATACAGTCAGAGGGTGTAAACTATGCGTGCATAAGGCTCTGCTGAATTTCCTCTGAAGTGTTGCTATACATATAAATAACTTTGATGAGCTTAGATCAGGTCTGTAATTATTTGAGTGCTCACATTTAGCTTTTGCATTGTATGGTATGAAGGGAATGCAGTACTTGTCCCCCCAAAATGATGATCTAGATCAGTTTAGTTGAAAATGAAAATAGAATTTCCTTTGCTTTATTTGACTTAATGGCTTTTAATAAAGACCTTTGAACAATTTTGCTGCTCATCTACTAAGGCTTTTAAATTTGCATAACTATTTTGATAAAATATGCAAATTGTGTAAAGTATTGGGAATTATCTTGTGAGTTTTTTTGATTTCACAAAAATCCTCCCTCAGTTCTGTAAAGATTAAATAGTGCAGTAATACATGTAGACCGAAGATTTATATCACTGTGGTGCTACCTTTCCTCACACTGGACTGGTCAGGTAGCATACTCTGACAGCACTGTTCTCTGATGCAAGTGAAGTAAAATTATCCCCCAAAATAATTGGATTGAATCTTGCATTTTATATCTGAACAGTGGACACTAAAGCACTTCTGAGAGCTGAGTTTGGGTTTAAAGTCCCGGCCAAATGCTGATTCTATGGCAGAGTAAGACCTGGGCCCACAGCACTGACCCCTTGCTCTTTCTCCCCTGTACCCTCCCCCCAGCTTTTAAATGTTCTTTACATTTTCACTGGAAAAAATGCCACAAAGCAACATTTGTGAATTTGTCGCAGTGGTTTATCTAACGGTTTGTAGCTGGTGTGAGTCTCATGGTAAAATTTTGTAGTAGGGCTTTGCACGCATGTGTGTGTACATCCATTTGCATATAACACAACAGAAGTTTAGGATAACAATATTGCACAAAATGAAACCAGTATGTTCATTTCAATATGGTGCTAACAAGATGAGAGTACTTAGTTGCTATATGCTGAAAAACAAGAAAATATGGCCTTATGGAGCACCCTGTAAAATTCTTCTACCTGTTTCTTTGCAAGCTCAACCTGAGTTGCTGCTACATGTTTTAAGCAACAAGTTAGAACATGTAACAAAGTTCCATAGATTATCTTTTTTTTAAGTAGTGCTTAAAAGCACTGTCAAGTTCCCTGTATCCCTGTGCCTGCACAGTAGAACTCAGCGGGGATTTCACTGGCTGGCCCCAAGCTGACAAAAATGAGCGTATGGCAACTTAAGCTGCGTGTGGAAAGGGGCACTTACAAGGAAGGTTACAAGGTATAACAGCTAAGTAGTCTCATCTTGCTAGTATTTTCTTGATAATAAATAACCTATACTGTTGTTTTGTATGATATTGTCCTCTCAAACTTCACTGCAATAAGCCGCCACTGCATGTCAGTATTAGGAAAGAGCAAAGAAAGGTTTGGGCATGCTTCATAAAGTTCTGGCAACATCAGACTCCACCATCCCCAGAAGTAAGAGCTGGCCCTAGATATGTCATTGATGGCAGAGAAGAATTGCAAAGAAAGAGCAAAAAAATCTTCCAATAGAAGTTCTGGGATCCCTGTCTTCTCACAAGACTGTACTTATTATTTTTTTAAGGTCACTACCTCTGGCCTTTTTTTTCCAGTAATCTCAAGCTTTATCTTTAAAGTTTCATTTTAACAGATAAGTTATGCTATGAAATGGCACCTGTCAATAGGCTTGTGGCTTATATTTGTTACAGTTACCTGTTGCATACTTTCAGAGCAATTCATTTTTCTTCTTCCTGCAGAAGCCCCTCACTAATAGGAGAATAAGACATTCATTTTTCTGTTTTGCACACTGAGATGGGAGTATCAGTGACTACGTTCTGCCTTTGTAATGTTTCAGTTAACGTTGCCAGCTGAGTTAACTGGGTTGGATTTTTTTTATTTTTTAATTGAAAGTCACAATAAATATGGATTCCAAATAGTCAAACATTTTTCAACATGTGCCATCAACATGTGCCATTCAACATGTGAAAACTTTTGCCTGGGTTCTCTAACAAGTTTGTCTTGCTTTTCTTGAATTCCATGACCTACATTTTTCTTTTTGCCATTCAGGAGATATCCCAATATATTGAATCATTTTCTGTGTGTTTGAGATCAGTTTCTATTTCATGTAAACTGTTTTAACAGTCTGGTAGATATTATTGCCATTTATCTTTTTGTTTCCCCCTCTGATTTACATTACACCATTTCTCCATGCTCTCTGATACAGCATCAGTTGTCCAGTACTTAACTGGACTTTGCCTAAGCTCATCTTGAAGAACACATGTTCTAGCATGGGCACAAGTTGTTATTCATGTCAGCAGAAGGGGCTGGGTGTAGAGGGTGCCTCAGACACTACTGCCCAGTCCCACCGCCGTTCAGTGCAGCTCAGCTGTTCGTGAGCAGAGACTGAGCACTCGGAGCCTGAGCTACAGCAAACAGTGTGAATGAAAGAGTCACAGCTCAACATAAGCTCACTCCTGGGCCTGCTCTTCATCTCTCACTGTAGACACAGGCAGAGGGACACAGATGTGATAATTACATTGACCATATGCATAGGCTTAGCCATTTATGAGTATGAACACAAATTCCTGTTGTTTGAGAGCTGTAAAGAAGAACAAGGAATAGTAGCTCACTGCTACATGTTCCCCTGTTCTACAAATTGATATATCATTAATAAGTCAGTGATGCTCATAGTAGTGATTCTGTGATCCGAATTTCCACCATAGATATTGCTAGTGATGTCATATAAGCATATGTATATACGGTCATAGAGACCAATTTACCAACAAGAGAGTAATGTAAATTACACTAATTATATAAAAAGCTTAGATGTGTGAAGACTTGAAACTCTGAAGTCCTGATTCCGTACTTAGTCTGTTGCTTCAGAAGCAAAGGACAATTTCTGTTCATTCTTAAATGGAACATAATCAACATCTGCTACATCCTGTCTTTACTTAGCAAATATCTAGAACGTTGTTTTGAAAAAAACACCAAACAATGTTGCTGTTCTTTCCATAGTCCAAAGACCAGTTCTGTTGACAACATGATCTGCAACACCTCCCCATTTCTTTCTGGGCAACATTATCCATAGACTGTAGCAATAGCAGCTGCATATCTTCCCTGGCACAGACTGCTTTAGGGTGGAGAGCAGATTCTTTCCCCTTCAAATCACTTCAGAAATGACTTGGCAGGAAGCCAGCTTGTTTGTTTTGTACGAGTAGGGAGGACTGGTGTATCAGTACAGAAAAAGTATTCTTGTACAGTGCTGAATTGCACGAATTCTGTTTGTGTCCTTTCCCTCTTGACTTTGTTGTTGTTGTTGTCCTCGCAACAAATTTTTTAACCCAATTACCAAAAAGTATGCAAAAACTTAAATATGAGACAGTGTAGCTCTCTTGCTTTCTGCATTCCAGTTTGCAATATAGTTTGCAATAAAATTGAGACTAGGTCTATATATAATTGACCTTAGATCACAGATTAGACTGGGAAATTCAAATTAAGAAATGCAAGGTTAGGAAAAACAATGCAAGGAAGCAATTCCACATTCCAAAATTAAATAGCATTCTACAAATCTTACAGTTAGCTTCTAGGTTTTTTGCTTCTATATTACCAGGTTTACTAAACAAAGAAGCCTCAGTATAGAAATAAGATTTATATTATTTTCTTTTATCATTTAATTCTTTTTAGTCAGCTCCTCTAAATTCCTAAATTATTTCTAAAGGAAACTGTCTTCTGAATGTATTTTTAAATAATAATGTATGGTTCTCTGGGTGAGTCACAATAAAGCAAAATATTAAAAAACTTCTCAGTTCTCTGTATTAAATTAGTAGGGGATGTTCTGGAATATAGCCCTTTGGCCACATTTACAATTTTAAAAGCATGTTTTTATCTAAAAAGGGTGAGATTTTCTATTTTCTTATGCATGTATGCATGTATACATTTATATATTATAGTTCATATAATCTCAGTTCTTAAAACCATCATGCCTGAATGTTTTCCACAATTCTGAGGTGTTGACATCAGATATATTTTATTTTTCTGTCTACTCAGCAGGAAGTGGATTTTATTTCTGTATTATATTACTGGATGCACATTCAGCTGAAGATTGAGATTTGTTCGTTGTGCAGCCCAAAACTAAGGAATCATGCAGAAAATCAAGGTATGGCCTGTTTCATTGATAAGAGAGCAAATTTCCTGAATGGACTATAAGGGCAGAATGTTGATATGACTTTCAAAATCACTCCTTTTTCCCCAGCAGAGTCAACCTTGTCCTGCTACAATTTGGCTTCAACTGTCCATTCTATTTTTAGTTACTGATCTTAGCCAGGTCCTGAAATAGCTTAGAGTTCATGTTGTTTGTGCCTGATGTAAAACTGATACAGAGCTGGCGGGTGTTTTCATTCATGTTTCGTAATCTTCCTTAGTGCATACACGAAGACAGTGTCTAGGTGTGGCAGAAGGAGACCTTTGTACTGCTGTGCAAGTAGACCAGGTGCCCATCATTTGATACTCATGGTGCACCTCATGTCACCATAAAGGAAAAAGTGAAGACATTTTGATGCCATCCCAATTGCTTATTTACATTTAACCCCAGAGACCTCTCACTTCCTCCTTAAGGGGAATCTCAGAGTAACCCTAAAGTTTACCTCCTACTCATGTAGTAAGGCCTTCATATACCCTTGTACGCCATGAAGAAGCCCATAACTACAGTCTAAGATAGAAATAGTTGTTTAGTTGGCCATTTGAGAAAACTGTTAATTCAAAAATAAGCCGTTGAAGAGCTTTACAAACATCATTAACATAGAACTTATTTCCACTAGAGAGAAAGAATGTGCATAAAAGACCATGTAGGGAGTTTTTATTGACCAGTTAAATTAAAATGGGCACAGTGGGGAATAAATCTACAAACAAAAACTACAAACAAGTCCACTAAATATTTCCTGATAAAGTACTCATATCTGTAATTATGGTTCTAGTTTTGTTTATGCTACTGTATATATGGAGGATATAATTTAAAACATCTGGTAAGAGTTAACTTTTAAAGTAAGATTTTTTTTTATATATATGAAATAATGCTCCTTTTCAGGTACTCTAGGCTTATAAATTTTCAGATTTAGAAAATTGGAATGTAGTTATTAATTTTGGTTCTGTGTCTCTGAGAAATGCATTCAGCAATCCATACAATATTTCTGCATTCTTGTTCCTTCAGCTTTATATAGGCATAAAATACTCCAAAATGAAACTGGTTATTGAATGCAAGCACATTCAGTTTTACCTGTGGAAAAGATGAAATAAGTGTTATGATAAAATATTAAAGATGAAAAATTTGATTTTTAAATGTTAGCTTTCATCATCAAATTTTCTATGTAGCTTTGCAACTATGGCTATATTTAGGGATCTCTTCAGTAGAAACGTAATTGAAATATCATCTCTGGATTAAATTTGGAAACAGACCACAGCAACATTACATGTAAGTAAAGGACAGTGGTGAAATACCCCGTTCAGTAGACTGTGCAAGGAAATTTCATTAAGAAGTTTATAGGAGATGAGTTTTATAGGCTATCAGGGTTCACAGCTCTATAACTACTCACCAAAACCTTGTCTCAGGATTTATTTTATTTAAAAAGTTAAATCCTTCTATTTTGTCTCACCCAAAAGTTAACAGTTGTAGCAATACCATGTGCTTGAATGCAGAGCTGAATGTTGCATCACAGAAGAGTCAAAAGCCTAGTGCCTCACTCTGAATGGACAGTATTAATTGTTTTAAATATTATTCCGGGGGGTAACTTTGATTTTGAAACGTTAAGGTTAGAACCTCTTACCTCATATTCAAAAAATGCATCTTCCAGTGTCTTTTCTCCGGTGCCACTCCCTACACCTTCAAACAAAGCCTTGTATTCCTAAAAGCATAGACAACCGCCCCAGGGAAATAAGGTACTTGTGCATTCTGTTCAGCACAGTTACTTTACGTTACTTTATGAATTAGGCTACATCAAGTAATCTTCCTGAGTAGAACTCATGTATAGATTATACTTCTACCTAACTCAAAAGCCTATATTCACATTTGTTCTTGCATTCCTTACTGTCATTTGCTACCACTTCAAATAATTTAATGAAGGCACAAAGAGAAACTGCTGTAGGATGACACATGACCTTTCACTCCTTTGGACAGAGTGTGCTGGACTTCTTGTACAGATAGTACCCAGCAGAGCCAGACTTGCAGATGAAGCCAACAGCCTGAACTCTGATCCTCACATGGCTGCTCATTTTACTTCCAGTAGTCAACTGAGTTTGCCTTGTCTGCATCAATGTTATACTTAAGTCCATCAGCCTGGTATGTCATTCCAGTATATTCTGCGCAGATATATTTGACTTTCTTATATGTTTCCTTCCTCTGTGATTTGCTTCTCTGTTTGTTTGTTTGTTTGTTTGTTTTTTTAATTAATGAAGTAGCAGTCCAATGTAGGTCTAGTACAATTGCTCCCAAATTTGGTTAAGTATCTCACCATCAAATGAAGAGACTTACTTTGTGCCACATTGACATAGTAGCACGTGCAACCTCTCTTCTAGCGTTCTGCTCACACATAGGAGCAGACATGTACCTAGCTGTGTTTCTTCTGTGCAAAAGGCTACAGGCCAGACTTCGTTTGTTTTGTATGCTACTTTGAGGTAGCTTTAATACTAGTACTGGTCAGAGTAGCACCGTTAGAGCATAGTGCAAGTGTTTCATATTGGTTCCTCTTTGAAAAATCTAACGGATGAGTCTCAACAGTATTACCTGCACCAGCTACTTCATTGATTCTATCAGTGATTTAGAGGAAAAAGTAAGAAGAGAAAGAAAGAGATTTTCAGAAGGCCAACTTTCCTCTTATTTTATAGTTCTAGCAAGAAATCAGGCTTGCACTCATCTGCTATGTGAATTGTTCGGTCCACTTATTTTAAAATGACTTATGCCTGTGCTCCAAATTCTTGGAGACAGCAGCTGTGAAGTGGACCTCAGTTTTGACATTTTAATGAAGTAAGAACAGTTTTGTTTATTAGAAAGTGATCTGGTCATATTTTAATACTGCTGTAATAGGAACGTTGTATTGTACTAGGGCAATAAATTAAGTCTTCATATCAAAGGCCTTTTCCTCAATATCCTTCTATATTGATCTTTTGTATTTGTATCTTTGATGAATGTTTTTTCTCTCAAAAACAGCTTGAACTTAAATGAGTGCTTTTTAAAATTTTGCCTTTTTGTTTTAAAAAATTAGATTACATACTGCATAGTAATCTGCAACACACTTCACTTGCTCGTAGTCATCTGCATTGGCCAAGAGGTGTAAGCCTTCTGGATACAGTTTTCCACAGGTTGGATATAGCTTCTCTCTGTCATCTTTACTCAGCTCAGTGCCAAATGAATTGATAGTGATGATAAAGGCACGTCTATCTGCTTCAAACTTAATACATAAAACAAAGAGTAAACAGGTGTCGTTAGAGATCCTCATTGTAAAAGGAAGGGGAATTTTTTTTTTTCAGTTAAACTATGGAAACTTTAAAAAGTGGACTTCAGAGCATAAGAAACAGACCTTAATGAATTTATAAATGCTTGTTAAATTTTAACTAGCAAATCAAAGCGAGTTTATGTAGCTCAGCTTTTATTCTGTGATTTTTGTACTGAAAGTGTCATCCCAGCTACTTCCTTATTTCCCTAATTAGTTACCAAGATATTAACTACAGGAAAATCTCCTGACACACACATTTTGAAGTTATGAAATAGTACTTTTAGATATAACAATACATGAAGGGATCAAGAATCAATAGTATTGCTCTGGGGTCACTCAAAGAGTTCTGCTGATAGTAAAGGTTGAATGGAAGTTTTGAAAAAAATAATTTCTGAATGCACATATTTAAAACTATAATTTCATAAAGAGAAGGGAGCTGTTTACTTGCCAAGTTAAAGATTTCAAGTCTTTCAAGTAACAGTTAATTTTTAACACATAGAACAGAAGGTTTAGGTGCCTGCAGTATCTCTATTTTCCCTGCAGCAAAAGATTAAAAATCATTCTAATGTCTAGAGCTCAGGTTGTTATTTCATACAAGGCAAAATTTCACCTATCATACTTACAGTGTGAATTAAAAATATAATGGTAATTAAAAATAATCATGCTCAATTTTATTTTATTTGGGTTAAATATATTCTTCTGACTTGATATCTAAATTGAGTATGGGTTTATTTATTTATTTATTTTATTATTAATTACTTTCACCATTTAAGAACAGCAGCACCATTGCTAACTGTGGGTGTTACACATGAAAATCTTCTAAGTGAAAATAGAGCGTACACAGATTTTAGGAAGTGTGGATCATTTCTTACTCTGTGAACTTTTGAACTGTTTTGAGCAGAACCATACCATTTTCTGTTGAGTAACAAGACTGACAAATGCAGTTGCAACACTGTTCTACAAATTTAGCAGTTAAGCACATATTCAGCAATCTTACTCCTATGTACTGGAACACTTTGCAACAGGAACCCAACTGCCCTCTGGCACTGACTTCAGAGTAAGGAAAATGAATAAACAATGGGGAAATAATGAGAAGAAAATAAGTGTGCTTGAAAAGATTTCTCGCTAATAAGTAACAGAGCCAAATTTTACTTGCCTTATTAATATGAACAGGCATATCAACCCTAGTGAAACTGTGTGGGTTTTTTAACCTATTAAAGACATGTAGAGTTTTAGCTGTTAGATTTGTAATATTTTATTGGAAAAGTGTGCTCAGATACGGTAATAACTAATGCAACCAGGTTTGGGGCCTGACCCTGGCGGCTCCCATCTTGAGAAAATTGGAAGGATCATTCCCATGCACAGGGACATCTTATTTCACCGTATTATGGGCACGCGAGATTCTTCATACTGGGTCATACCACAAAGCTGGTTTTCAGTGACTTGGGCCGTCTGATGGCTGCGGGTGCAGGTGGAGACCCAGGATGACTGCTTTCTAAGTGTGCCGATTTCCCTTCAGGCAACTGAAGCAGCAAGCCTGCTGCCGGGAATGAGCATGGGAACCTAGTAACAGGCACAGCACTGGCTGCACTGCAATCCTGCAGCTCCTTGCCAGATTCAGCATCAAACACACAATGTTTGATGCCCGTGGCAGAAGAGAGACCATCAGTGCTTTTAATGTGGAAGGTTCTGGCACCATGACCGGTGGTCAAGAAGTTTGGGGGAGTTAAATACATGAGTATCATTCAGATTAGTAATCTTACATATAAGATTACAGCATAAATAACTATTCTTTTGAATAAACTTTGGCTTCTCATAAACTCCACCATTAGCAATCTGCTGTGTATGTGTTTTCAGATTATTATAACATTATAGAAAACAAAATCTTCTACAGAGTTTATCCTGCTAGCTGATTGACCTTAGAGAGGATTTTTAAAGAGGCTTAGCATGGACCAAACTGTTATCATGAATATAAAGAGAATTTTACAACATGCTTAGACTAATACTGCTTAGTAATCTTCTCTCAATATGAATTTCTAACTGAAAATGAACTTTCTGCAAATCGACTTGGGAAAACATCTCTGCCTTTGCCAGTCAATCTATTGATTTTTACTTTTTACAAAGGACTACCCTAACTATTTCATTTCTGGTCAGTTCAACTTGATTAAGAATATTTTCTTTAGAACATAAACTGAAACATTATGAACTGGTTAAATACAATATGAAATTGCATTTCCCTGTCAGGACATTGCTTCATAAAAGATGGTTTAGGCTCATTCTTCCTTCTGGGATGAGCTCCCTGGCTGATTCTCTCCCCCACAACGCAACCTTCTAGTACGTTGTCATAAGAGTTTAGTGAATCTTGTTCAGTCAATTTGGAGGGTGTAAGTTTTGCTTATCCAGAAAACGTGACTCATGGAAATGAATGGGTGATCTGGCTTTCAAACTCTGCAAAGAATTGTGATAAACTGTGTGAAAAATGGAGCTGAATGCTGAGAACTCTAAATGAAGTGTTCAAAATCATTTGAAAAGCAGGAATGAAAACACAGTTTTAGGAATCTCTGCATCTTTTATTACAATAAAAGGTATGAAAACACTATGCTTCACCATGCTGCAAATAAGCTTGGGTGGGGGGGGAAGAATTTTGTTTTTCATGGAAAAAATAAATATTAAACTTTCCTGAGCTGAGAGACAAACAGATAAACCCTGGAATGTTGGACCTTTCTGTATGACACTAGTTCCAAAGGTCACTCAACTCTAACTTCAACCATTAATTTTAATAGGAGAGTAAACAAGCCTGTGATGGTGCCGTTAAGTTTGAAGAATTTTGATTTTTAAAGATACAGGAATTCCAGACTGTAGCTACTCCGACTTTAATTTTGGGCTGGGAGGTGTAAAAACAATCCACTTTTTAAATTTTCCTATTTATTACACATGGATGTTAAAGGACAACAGTTTGAGATTAGTGAGCTATTTGTTCTACTCTTCCCTCTGTTACAGAAAAAAAATAACTGAAGCTAACTTCTATCTGGTAATGGGCTGGCTGCTTCTCTACTCAAGAGGTAAGAGTCATCCTAGAATAAAGTCTTCAGTACATCTTAGCAAATATTTATTACTGAGAGGAGAAACAAACATCTGAAAAATAGCTTTGAAAACTGAGAAAGAGGGAACAGGAAAACAAAGTAACTCAACTAGGAAAGCATTTTGGAATACTCTAATTTACAAAGAGTGAACTTTTCTCACCTCAAGAATAGGTCTCATTATTTCTGCTGTAGTACCTCCTTGTTTTTCACAAAACTTATAGAACGCCTCAAGATAAGACTACATGAAAGAAGAAAAGAAATATTTTAAATACTGCTTAAGACCTGGTCTAGCACAGCACTTAGTCATGAACTCCATTTCTAAATACTTCCATTAATGTTGATAACTCTGTCTATGAATTTAAATTCAAATATGTGCTTAATAATGTGCTTTGCTGGATTGAAGGTTGGAATATTAAAATGTAAATGTCTTGTTCTTACAAAATGGGTAACATCTGAAGGGTGTTTTAGGGTAAATATTCTGCTCTCTAAAGGGAACTTCTTTAGCTCCATTGGGCTTCTGCAGCATAATAAGCAGATGGCTGAAGGAAACTCTGCATCGTGGTGTGGAGGAGGGGATTTATGTACATGCCACAGCTGTTGGGCTGACACTGCGAAGCTACACAAACTAATCCCTGCTGCTCTACCCTTCAAAACCCTGGATTAGATCAGAACAGCAAATAAAGCTCCCGTAGTATTGGTCTACAGAGCCTTCTGCTCTAGCGAGGATTCTGCCCTTTGCACCCATTTCAATATACCTGCCCAGTAAGGACCTGACTGTCTCAGAAATGCTTGTGGTGCAAGCTGGTCCCACTGCCCCTCCCTCCCTCCCACAAAATACTGCCTTAGGGAACATTTATGTTATCAAAACACATTTGCATTCACACAAGCTTATTAAAAGAAGCTCTCACTAACTATGCAATTAGGGAAATCTTAAATAGAAACATCGCAGTGGGAATCTGCTGCATGGGATTTTGTGTTAGGTTCTAGATAATGTTATCTAATAGGAGAGCTCAAACATAATTGATCACATTGGCAGCTGACACTAAATTGAAGCAGAGGAGGAAGGAAATGTGAATAATTTAAAAGTGTTTGCAAAATGATCCCCCTGATACTTAGAAGAGTGAGGAGAAAAAGTTAAAAATGAAATTTAAAAAGTATAAATGTAAAGTGATCCACACAGGAAATAAAAATGAAAGTTGCATGTTATAAAATGGAAACAAGTGGCAGGTTTATTAGTAATGTGGGAGAATTAGAAGACTTGGGCATAACTGATGTTGTTATGAATGACAGGAAGTAGCAGAATATTTAAGAAGCAAATATTGTCTTGGGAATTTATAAATATCACTTGTAAAACCAAGGGAAGAATTTTTGTCTTTCACCATGGTGCTGATCAGATCACCATAAGAATACTGCCTGCAGGCTGGGGCACCACTGTGAAAGAAATACAACAAAGAAAGAGTTTGGAGAGAATGTGCTGGGAGGAACCATTAAGAGAATAAAATACGTATTGCCTTGAAAAAAACCATGAGAAGAGTATTGACCTGTGTGCTAATATTTGTGAAGTATTTCAAAAATGCAAGGCACATGTTAGATTCATATTCTACTGTGCTGTAGCAATGCTACAGATAAGGGAAAAAAAGAATGAAAATGTAAGTGAAACAAAACCTTTAATTTAAAAAATGCCATCTCGACTCAAAGTAATTAGAGCTTTTCAAGTCACATCTACCTTTTATAAATAAAAATAAATTTTAGTCAAAAGCCAGCTTAGGATCACTTAGGAGCTAACAGTTCTACGGCATTTTGTGGGTAACTGAGTTATTCATAAGCAAATGGATTTGGCTATCAGCCTGACATCTAAAGCATTTTCATTAATGAGATACTAAATTAGACTTTGGAGGCAGGTCTAAATTTTGGAAAGTATCCAAATACTGGAGTAGAACTCAAGGGAGCTGGATTTGATTCCTGGACTTGTCATCAGCCAGGTGACCTTAGACAACTTGCTTCATCTTACCGGGCTTCTGTTTCCCTGTTCATAAAACAGGGGTAATGATGCTGACCTCCTTTTCCAAGGCACTTTGAAAAATCCAGGTATTATTGTTACATTGCAAGCACTTGCCTTGTACAGTTTGTTGCGCATTATTTCAACATTCATTTCATCCAGGTCATTTTCAGACAAGCAGTCTTGAAAGAAAGCAGCTGAAAGCAGAGTTTATTATATTACAGTATAAATCTACATGCTGATATTATGCATCTCTTTTCTGTAGCCATTCACCAGTGTGCGACCAAGGATCTGAGGTTTCTGTTGTACAAGAAAGAGTGATGTAACAGCGAGGAAGAGAAATCCTCTTCATTTTCCCCTTATCCTGCTACCCCCTCCTTTTAATGAGAATCTGCTGCGAGGGGACTCAATCAATGCAGCAGCCAGAGTCCATGTCTCCAGAGAGCATTGGATAGGAAATGCTAATGAAGGCCCTAATCTTCTCTGAAGTATGTGGTTTGGGCATTAGTGAGATTTTCTAGTGAGGAACATAAAAGATAATGTTTGTCTTAAATCATACAGGTATTCTGCAATTGTTAAGGAGAATCCTCTTTCCTAGTTTACCTCTTCCTGTCTGACTATGTTTGTAAATGGGGGAAAGGCGATAGGATGCAACTAGTAAAGGGCACAAGCTTTGACCTTGACCATCTGTGCTTCTAGCTCCTCTACAAAGCTGGCTAAAGAGCAGGCTTTTGAACAGGAAGGCAGGGGATGAAGTTTATTTGTGCAGTTGGACCACTTAAAAATACTGTATTCTTAACAAAGCTATGCCAATCCCTCACTGTTTGCTTTTTGTTATAAGCTATATCAGTGTCATAAAGACTTAATAAATGCCCTGCTGCGGCAGACCAAGCTACATCAAAAAGAATATCGTCTCAGACAGTAGCAACAGGAGGTACTATTTAGAGAGAGCATGCAAGCCTGGCCATGTTTTGTGGTCTGTTCCATTTGTACTCTTCCAATATCCACAGTTTTTCTATTAAGAATATTAGAAGGCATAGCCCTGACAGTTCCCTTTAGTATCTATTTATAGATCCATTGCTCATGGATTTGTATCATCTTTTTTAAAAAATGATAATACTCTCTGCCTTAACCAACATCTGTAGCAACAAATTCCAGAAATTTACTACCACCTGTGTAAAGCAGCATTTTCTTTTATGTATTTTAAAACTAGTTTTCTGCTGGGATTTGGTCTCCTAAGATAGACCAAAGCAACAGTTCTCCATTTATTTTATCCACCACTTTCATGCCTTTGCAAATCTTGGTCATGTCTCCTCAGCCTTATCCTTTCCAAACTGGAGACTCCAGTCTTTTCAGTCTTTCCTCATAAGGAGCTCCATCCCCATGTTCATTTTAGCTGCCCTGCTCTGTAATGTCTCTAATTTCACTTCATCCTTCTTGAGCAGAAAAATCTAAGACTACATGCAGTACTCAGATGTGGGCACACCAAAGTTTCATATATTGTCAAATGACACTTTCCATCTTGTTCACAGTACCCTTCCTGGCAATGCCCTACATCTTTTTAGTTTTTGTTTGTTTGTTTTGGCTGTCGCTGCACATTGAGCACAATTTCATCCAATGTGATAGGATGATTCTAATCCTCGCTCTGTTTTGTCTTCAGATTTCATCCTTCAGGATAGGGGAAATTATCTCTATCTATGTTTGAATCATGTCCAGATCCCAAGAGATGGATTCTAGGTTCTACCACAAAATTAATATTTATTAATAACTGTGTGCTTCTTGATCCTTGGTCAGGTATAGGTAAGATTTCATCTTGCATTTTTTATAGATGCAGGTGCTGAAATAAAAATATAGATATTCTAAGTCAGTGGCTACTTTGGCCATAAAAAATATCCATGCACTTCTTGAGAGCAGCATGTTTTCTCTGTGTATAGCTACCCAAGGTTGATACATAATCTGTTAATAAATGTTATTAGAAAATGTCCTGAACACCACTTCAGAAGTGCTTGATCCACAATTTATCAGCCAATTATTCATAGGTTTTTATGTTACCAAAACACAGCATATCCAGTGGAGAGCATGCTACTTTATCTCAGATATTCTTAAGAAAACATAAAGAGGAGTTTCAAGAACCAAGTAAGAAATAATTTAAATTTCCTACCTAATGGAGTGTCAACCAAAATTGCATTGAACAGCTCAGTGGGGTTTGAGGCAATGCTGACTGCTTCCATTTGCTCAAAACTCCCCAGTGGATGGCACTTGGGAACAAGTTCAGCTATGGGTCGCTGATGTAATGTGCCAGTTATTAAAAGAATTACATTGTCAATCATGTAGCTGTATCTGTATTTGAAGGAAAAATTAAAAGAAATGAACCATATTTTTTAATGGATTTTGCTTGAAAAAATATAAAAACGAACATATTTTTGAAAATTAGTAATAAGTCTACAGTCAGAAATGACCAAAGTATTTGCAGGTTTGTCAGTTTTCTGTGTCAATCTCATTTATCAAAAAAGAATAAAGATTTTTAAATAACAAGTAGGTAACATATTATTAATTTTAAACCATGTGATCAGTCTGGGAGAGAGATACTTTTAAGGAAGAGGAAGCTGAAACATGAATATAATAAGCACAAAGCTGTAAAATGCATCATTGATATAATAAGTGGCAATGAGTGGTATCAAAATGCAAATCACCTGAGCTAGCAGCTTCTTCTATTTTGGGAATTTTATTATTTCATATAGAACATCTGGGCAGAGGAGAAGTGCACAGGAATCTAGGCACTAAAACTGCGGTGTTTATGCAGATGGACCAAACGTATGGTTTTCTTCTCAGTCATCTTTAAATACCCTCCCATGAGGGAGCTGTGAACAGATCCTCACAGATTTCTTTTTTATTACTATAGTAAAAGTTTTCCACCAGCTTCTTATTAGTTTTACCATCAGAGAGACTGGTCAGAGTTTTGTCAGTAACTCAGAAATGGAAATGTGAACCCCATTCCCTTGGGACACATATAACACGGATGCAAATCTCCAGCTTGTGTCGTTGATTCAGAGCACAGCTATAGAGGCATACAGATTGATATGATTTCTCACACACAATTTGAAAGGGTGAAATATAGTTATGTAGTTATAAGGAGATATGTAGTGATGCAGTAATTGTGTTAAATACCTTAAACAAATGCCTCCATTATTACTAAACAACAAGGTGCAGAGTGTGTACACACATTTGTACACATGCATATCAAACAGTATGAAAAAAAAGCTGCCATAATTTTCGTATTTTCACTTTCATTTCTCTGAAACAAAACATAAACTTGTATGCCTACAGGTCACAGCTGTCCTAGGGCAGTCTTCAAGATCTTGGTGATATGTTAGCCTAAAACTAGTAAGGCACACTTGGCTAAAAAATAAGGTTAGTGATAGTTTATTTTGCCATTAAGAAAAAAATAGTCTCTGAAAGTAATCTGGAAAGTCTAGTAATCTAGTCATAATATATTAAAAGGATACATCAAGGGGAGTAAGCAGTTCAGTAAAATATCCTGCTGACATTTCAGTATCCCTTGTTGTTAGACTGTTATAAAGCAGAACCCTGTTCTCATTAATATGTTGTTAAAGTCATTTATTTACCAATTTTATCTGTTTATATCTGTATTGAGAGCAGATCTTTCTGTTCATCTGACATAAAACAGCACTCGTGGTTTTAAACACAGCTACCAGCTTTTAATGTTCAAATGGTATGAAAAGTATGGTAGGTATATGATATGTCATCTTTCCTCCTTTAAACAAAATCTAGAACTTGCTGCATGCAATTTAAATCATGTATTATGCATTGAAATCATTGCTTCATAGATCATGAAATGGTTAATACTGCTTTAGCCACCCTCCCAAATTTAATTTTTGCAAGGTCTCTGACTTAATATATTTGAAAAATTTTAACTGTTTTTCTCAACCTACTTCTGCCCCCTCACACAGAGAAATTCTGCTTTTCTTGTGCTCTTTAAAATAGTTGCAAAGACAACAGCTTTCATATACATTTTCAGAACATATATTAGTAAATAAGTCATGTAAATATTACAGTATCAAAGAAATTTCACTATTTGTGAAACTTAATACAAATTCCAGTAAGTCACATTTACCTTGTTTTAACCCCTTGTAGGTGTGCTTTTGCTTTGAGTCTGCAATATAAGCCAGGTGGTAACATTACTTACGTGATAAAATTCAGAAATGTGGCAAGTGGTTCAAAAGCATGGTTTCTAAAATAATGAAATTCTGCGAGCAGTTTAGCTTTCAGTTTATCATCAATGGTGGAAATAGTGAGAGGGCCAGTCTCATTAGCCAAGAAGTTGCCATAGTCTGTAGTCTGCAGATGTAACTTCAGGTCTAGAATTAGATTCAGGGAAGATCACAAGAATAAACCGTCATTATATTATCTCCAAACCAAATAAAATGACATTCAAATGTTCATTTTTAACATTATATTTTCATATTAAAGGACTGATTATACTCAAGTGAAAAGTTTTTGCCACGGATTTAGCATAGACTTAATGCACACTTACTGCAAACTTGTACTGCCTTTTCTGCCAGTAAGAGTCGGTAGATGCCACGGGAAAGGACAAACAGTTTACCCCTTGGTCAGATGTTTTACTGGCAACTTCAATTTCCAGTCAGTCACACCAGGCACAGTGTTAATTACTGCTGTCCCTAGCTCCTTCCCAGACAGGTTTGCTCAATGTTTTGATTTCACTGATTTACTCAGGGTACCATTACTGCATCCTTATAATCTGTGCCAGTTGTTTTGCGTCATGCTCCTATGGACTGTTATGTATCAATAAGTATTATCCTGTAACTTTATTAAGGTGTTAAATTTTCATGTGAAACATTTAAATCTCATGTAAGACTATAATGTTATCAAGCTACCTGAATAAAAGAGAGGAGTCTTGCCTGGCTCAGATTCAGGGCTCCAAATGAGCTCTGCGGTGGAGGGCATGAAAGGGCACAATTACACTCTCCGAACATTTCTGGTTTGGCTTTGTCTAATTTATGGTTGCTATTAGCAGATCCTAAGAAGCTGTTCCAGAAACTTGGGTTATCATGACACATTCTGTCTGTGCTCCCAGCACTGGTAACTGGAGAAAAAATGAGTTGATAAGACAAGGTCAGGACAAGCTTTTGTAATATCAAAGAATTCCTTTGATAAATTTTCTCTGCCAGTCGTTTTCCACCATGAGGCAAAAGTAAAGATTGCAATCAATTCTTAGTGTGTGAAGCAGTTTAGCATTTCTTTTTAAAAGGCCACTGCTATATTGCAGAATTACATTCAAATGCTATATTAAAACTATTGTAAATTATAGATTGGGATAATGTTATAAGGATTTGGCATTCATAATGATTATATTTTCAAATAAAATCTGAAGTGATATTTAGGGAAAAGAAAAATAACACTCCCACCAGCTGAAATAAGGGCAAGTCTGCAAGGGAAGTTAATATGCAGTTAGCAAGGAGTGCATTTATTAGTGTGGTAGCTAGTCTTCACTAGTTCTCCATGTGGATACTTTCTTAGTATGCAATGAAGTTGCCTATACTGAGACTTAACGCAAAGGGACTAGTACCCTGCAAATTCAAAATCTTAGGACTCTAACTTATTTAGATAGATAAATCCTAGAATTTTGTATGCAAGATTGGCTGCCACTTGAGCTAATTTCAGTGATTACATCAACACAGGCTTTTGGATGGGACAACCTCACCCGCCTAGCACTCTGAAACTGTTAGGATTTCTCTAGATCTCCCTGTAATAGATGAATGCAATCAGTGTAAAGTAATTGCTTCTGAAAATTATATAGGTCCTCAGAGCTTATCGCAAAACTGTTGACAAAACAGTCAGGATACAGGCTGTTGTCCTTTCAAAGGTTAGAGACAGATACTAGGAAATAGTCATAGTTTCAGTACAGGCTCTTTTCAGGAAGAAGAAAGAGAATTCAAATATGAAAAAGGAAAACTACTTAATTCAAGAGAGAAAAATAAGAACAGTGAATCAAATAAAAATGAAGAATTATGCCTAGAAACACGTCTAAATGCGTAAATGTATTTCTAAAAAACTCACTAATATTTTTACATCACATCTACATTTCCTGTGAAAAGCGATCATTTTCACTTTCTCTTTTCATTGCAAGGAAAGTAAGAAAATTTGAGATATGGTGGGATTAGAGTATACTACCTCATCACACGCAGAGGGCTGGAATTACAGCTTTGCTCTGTCTCTTTTCAAATGAACCACCGATACCTCCTTAGAGTCACACTCTATAAATGCATTACTGACACAGTGGTTTTCAGGGGTTTAATAGCTAAAGCGGATTGCAAAACCCAAATATCATCCGCAAGTATTGACCATTGAGAAGTGTGTTTAACATCGCGGATGAGATCAACAGAAAACAAAAACAACTGATTGAGAGCAGTCTGTCTCTGACAAGACTGTACTACCTACCTCACTCTCTAATTGACTGAGAACCCATACCAAAACACAATTCATGAAAAATATTAGCCATAATACATAAAATAGCCCTGCCTGGCTCTTAAAAGCTATGGAGAAAATACTATGCCCACGAATATTGGATTAATGACCCTGCCACTTCCATGGCCTACTTTAGAGAGGTATTTCTACTAAAGACTTTAAAAAATGCCATCATTGATAGCATAAGAAATAATATTCACCCTTATCTTATGGGCTTGGCCAAAATAATTGAGAAAAAAGTAATCAACAAGCTCCAAAAGCACATGATATCAATCAAAAATATCATGGTCAGAGTTCAGACCAGTGTGCAGCTCAGAGGCTGTTCTAGCAGTATTAAATTATAGTCTCCTTATGGCAGTTGGTATAAATAAGATCATATTTCTGGAGACTTTAACACAGTAAGACACATGTACTAGTAACATGACTTAGTGACCTGGCAAGAGTAGATGACCGAGCATTACAGGGGCTTCAGACATTCCTGTTCAGCAAAACTTTTTATTGGTGGTAGCTGCTCCCTTATCTCCAGGGTGTCTTGGAGACCTATACAAGACCCTGTGCTTTTTGGCATGTACACAGAATCCCTAGGAAAGAAAGTTCTTGTATTTCAGCCGTCAATATTATTGTCATCCAACTCCATCATGCATTTCCTCATGCAATCATATGTAGGAAAATCATATGTAGGAAATTTATGACTTTAAATCATGTGATTTTACTCACAGTTAAAACAGCAGCATGTCTAAAGGAAATTAACTCTCAAGCAGAGGAAAGGAAATTAACTCTCAAGTAGAGAGAGGCTAGTTTAAGATGAGTGTAGTTAAGACATGAATAATATTGATCAGAAAGAAAAAAATACTGCAAGAAACTGAACAAAGTGTTAACCTGGTCTGCCACGGAGAGCAAACGATCCCTCAGCATCAAAGCTGTGTAAAAACCTGGAATCTTGTCTGACTTCCCACTTGGATAACCACCTAGCATCAGTTTTCACCCAGCCACCGTGTGCTGGCGCGTTCTGGCAACGGTAATGGGCATGAATTTATCTCAGTGGCGCTGGTGGGAGCAGAGCTGGGCTGCTAATCCTTCTGCAACTTGCTCCCCCTTCTGGTGGGAGCAGTACTCCTTCCCTTGCCCAAGGAAGCAAGGAAAGAAGAAAGCACTGAGTAGGAACCCCTCCCATATTCTGCTCCAAAATACTGTCAGCAGGCTTCTTCTGGGGACCCCTTCCCCCGGAAACAGAGATTGCCGTAGGGCCAGACTAATAGCACGCCAGACTGCAGAGGTTCCAGCCAGTGCTGCAGCCCGCAGGGGAGCTCCACAGAAATAATAATAATTTAAACAAGCCCCGAAGGATGTCTAAATTAAGGCCTCTTCTTCTGTGTGGCCCAGAATTGAGAGGACACGATGGTATCTTAAGCTGGTTAGCATACTCCTTTTTACTTTCCCTCTTACTGTTATACTTACCCTGTGATTATCATGCAAATATAAAGTACTAACCTACAGCTTTTCTTGTGGTTCTTCGGTACTGATGTTATGGTTTTCCCTCTAGAGATATCAAAACCACTTTGAAATTAAAAGATCTTTTAAATTCTATTTATGGGGTGGTTTTGATTTTGTTTTTGCTTGTTTGTTTTTCCATATTTGTAATATTTTTAACTTAGGCCAATTTCTGTGGTCTGGTGCTATACCACAGAATACACAGTGGAGTAAATTTATTACCTTCAAATGTGAATACAGGGACTGAAGACACTATAGGAAAAGCGCAAATGCACATGCTGAATGCTTTAATAGGAAACAAGGTACAATGTTTGCATATAACTCCATCTTTAGAGGTAAGGGTCTGTCTTTTTGGTGTGCTGTATACTAGTGATGCAAGTTCAGTGTTACAACATCATATATATGAATGGAGATGTGCGTATTCAGCTCCATGTACAAATCCAATACTTCTAATATTTTAGTTATAAATAATACATTTGGCAGATAAGTGGTTGGAACCTGATAGTTGGCTAAAAGAAGTAGAAAATTACCCAATGGAGGCAGAGATGTTCTGTAGCTAAACAGACGAAAAGGGAAATGATAGTGAGTAGTAAGGATATGCTTATAGATGGGTTGATGAAGGCAGCAGCTTCTGTTGCTGAAAAGCATTTGTATTCTAAACTAGGATGAAGATTAGAGTGAAGAAGGTTCAAAAATCAAGAAATGTCATTGTTCTTTATACTGCAAATCTTATTTAGAAAATGACCTTATCTCTCTGTTGTGATCTGTCCATAAAGCACTGTGCCTCCCTTTAATAACTTTGAAGGTTTATATATCTCAGCAGAGTTTGAAAACCACTTCCTGGTTGTAAATGTCTTTCTTATAAAATGACTTTTCTGTTTTCTTCTGGAAAGGATGAAGAAAAATCCTTTTTTTAGATTAAAAAAAGATATATTTAAACCTGTATTTTTTTTCCTCTTATTGAGCAATAACCAGGAGGGTTTGGTTTTTTTTTATTTTTGGAGTCTTTGGTGACATCATCTCCTGTGTTCCCCTGCACAGACAAACGGAGTGAGAGCAAGAGTTTAATAGTTCCATCATTCTGTCGTTCATGTCTCTCATAGATGTTTGAAGCTCTGTTAGCTGTTCGAGAAGAGCATGTAAGTTCATTAAGCAGGATTTTTGACTTAAAGAATTAAATATAATAGCAAGAATGTCCTTAAGTTCTATAGATTATAACCGCTGCTACAAATAGGCTACTGTCAGCTTTTGTCAAGCTGACATAAGGAACAGAATTCAGTTGTCAGAGTAAATGTCTACATGTCTTACATGTCTAAACCGCCATTATACCAAATGGAGACCTGATACAGCTCTCCAGTTCAGCTCATCAGCTGAAGTAAGAATGTGCATTTGATCAGCTAAATAGCTCTCTAGATCCCACTAACTATAGTGACTACCTCTTCTTTAACTGTGAGAGGAGCTTTATCCACCTCATGGGTAGATATCTACATATACCTATTTAAATGTAGTTATTTTAGTCTGAAAGATTAATGGCATACAGCCTTCCCAGGTTTACTAATAGTTTACAAAACCTCTAAACTCTGTGTATGTGGATATCTTCAGGCCTTGCACTCCTCATCTCCCCAATTCCATCACTGCATAAGCAAAGCAATTGATGTTTAAAACAGAGTAAGTCTACTATTTCTCCTTGCTACCTTTTCAAATGAATCTACATACATTACATATTTTAGAAATTATTTCAGTGTACAATCGTAGCTTTTATTTGGAGTCAGGGGAAAAAAAAACACAAACCTTTATGTTTCTTTAGAAAGGCAATTTTTTCTGTTGCATTTTTTCCTGCCAAGTGTCTAGAGGTGTGTCATATGATTCTCTGTACAAGGCTGTCTTCACCAGGCTGTGACCAGTCTTGGCCACAGAAAGCTGTTTTTGAAACAACCGTGTGTTCCCTTTGTGACTATGACAAGGTCACCTTTGAAAAAACTTTTTTAAGTTTGAGAATAGTTCAGTTTTATCTTTGTGAAGTCTAGCTTTCTCTTCCTGGTAAGTAGCATATCCTGCACTGCCCCTAAAACCCATGAAGTAATAAAGTACTAAAATTATATTTTTAATAGAGAAATTCAGTGTTGAATGGTAAGCTTTCAATAAGATTTTGTGAACTATTTTATATAGCTGAACTGATATGAGACTTGTATATTTGCACAGTTCTATAGTATGGTTAAAATATGTGAGAAGGTTGCCAACCTCAGAGGAATTCTATGGAAGAGGTTTCCAAAGTTTATCAGTAACCGAGAAAACCCCATGATACGGGCTGCCTTGGAAACCACAACCTGTATCATCCTAGAGTAATTCCTACGGAAACCTATTAACTTAAATTTGAGAACAACTCTTAAAAGGAAATCAGGGTTATCCCTGTTTTTGAGATAAAGTGGTCAATATTTTAATCTTTTACCTTCCATTCTTCAAAGGTCTAAGCAACAGTATTTCTTCCAAAATAAGATAAACCAACAGACTTACCTTCTAGTGTCTCGCACTGTGCTAAATTGACATAGTCTGCACTTGTCAAGATCCCAGCTTTGAAACCTCGGACCAGACCCTCCAAGTAGCCATGGTCCACGTTGAAGTAAAACTCTGAGTATCCCGGCATGGAGGAAAAGAGATTTAATTTCTGTTGGATACTTGATGGTACTAAATATTTACCACCAAGTCTTATTCTTCTCTTTGGAAGGAGTGACAAATAGTCACTGATTTCCAGGCAGCCTACAGCTGTGTTTTACTAACTAGTTTCTTCCTGTTTCTTGCTCCTAGTATAGTTCCAGTATAACTGATGCTTACACAACACCACTTAATCAGCCAGACAACAAATCGGACTCCCTCCTGTCAGAGCCGGAAAACAAATCTATTATTGTTGAAAGAGAAGCCAGAAAGGGAGTACAAGATTTAACCACTACTTACAGGAATGCTCTGAATTTGATTGAAACAAATGAAAACATATTAAAAAGCTCGATGGCATTTTCATATTTCTTAAATATATTATAAATAGGAAGTTATCTATGAATACATATTGAAAAAATATTTCTGCACTAAAATGGTGGAGTGTGGTAGAACACAGCCTATTCAAGGAACTTGGATAGTTTTTGAGTGTCTGCTTATTTTAAAATTTTTGATTGCTGGAAATTGTCTACTGCACATCACTGTCAATAAATATGTTTACAAATAATAAGAATTTTCTAATAATTACAGTAAATATTAGATCATGGCCATAGGTGCTAGCCAAATGAAAGGTCTTTGAAGTGTTTGACCTTCATTAACCTTTAAACTGAGTGTCCAAAACTTACGTCAAAACTAGTTTGTCCAAGATCAAATCAAAATACTCTGGTTATAATCACTAAGACGTGGAAGTTCCTCATATTTTTGCTCTTACAAAATAAAGATTATGAAATAGGGATCTTAATTTCAACAATATAAATTTAGACCCTTTTTAGAGATTTCTGATTTTTATTGAAAACAAAACTTGAAAGTGTGCTAAATCTATCAGTGACTTTTATGCTGAACTGATAAGTCTGCTGCCTTTCAGATTTAGATGCCCCCAAACTGACTGTTCAAAGTGGCTTTGCTTCTGTAATCAATACAAAAAGCTCCTTTTCCCCCTAAATTCATTAGCAGATGTAACATATGTCTGTAAGCTTTGGCTAGAAGGAAAAGCCTTACAAGGCACAGGGTGATATTTGGATATGTAGCTAACCGGAGCTCAGGAGCATTGCAGTGAGGTGTCTGAAGGCTATGGTGGGGTTGGAGGGTTAACACTAGTGGCAGAAACTACAGCAGCTGCCTGCCCTCTGCATCTCAACACCTATACTCAATGTTCAGTGCTTTGAAGACACTTGGTGCATTGTGTCAGCTGAAGATGTTCTGCTTGGCTTTCCTGTTGACCCGTCGCATTGAAACGTGGCTGCAGCTGCAGGGAGAGCTGCGGGTTGGCAGCCACGTGGCCACATCGTGGGGTGCTGAGAGCATGAGGACAGCTTGGTACTCGCTGGGTGATTCGTGTCCAGACCGCCTTGCTCCTGGCCTCGGCAAGGCTCTGCAGCCACACAAGGAGCTCTGGTGCCTGGGGGTTTGCTGCCCAAAGAGCCACCCCCTGCCTCCTCTAGGAAGAAGGGGACTAGCTGGCTGCTTGGCTGGTGGCTGGGAGCCTCCAGTGGTCTAGAAGTGGCCGTGAGCCACCAGGCCAACCAGGCTGAGCCAAGATAGTACATTTAAAATTATTTCAGGCGGATGGTTAAAACTACCTCTGTAACCAACTGCAGGAGATACGACAGCATTTAAAAAATCATATGCTCAGGTATGTGAAGTGTAATTATTTGGGAGTTCAAATGGTGCCTAGACTATTGGAGGCTGCTTCTTGAAAATTAGGCTTTTTAGAATTTTAAGAAAGTCAGGTTTTAGCACTGCAGAGTTAACCCAACTAAAGAAGAATGAGACAGATCACATTCTGTCACAGGCCTATTAAACCACAGAAATAAAACAACTCCTTCCCCCAAACAATGTATTTTTGTCTCCCAAGTCTGCACGTTCACAGTGTTCAGAAACTCCTGTTGCACAGAATACAAGAAGCAGACAAAGAAGTTTGCTGACAATGTTTTAAAATACAGGGAGATTTTACAGGATATATTACCACTGTCTGTGGTAATATATCCTGAAAAAAGATATATATGTCAGTGTATCTTTACCAATATGTAAAGATAACTGCGTTTTAAATCAAGCATGCTTTTTTGGTGTGTTGTCATTGTTCTGGCTTGTTTGGCTCAACAGCCTCCAATATTAATTTTTTCAAAGAAAATAAATGAGGAAGAAGAATTACCTGAGGGACTTATTACTGTGCACACTAAGAGCAGTACCTGTTTTTAACATGTACATCTCTAAAGTGTGTGTTACATGAACAAGTTATGTCTCACAGCAGCTGAATTCAGGCCTCCCCCAGCTGCAATCACATTATACCAGAATAGGGAACATATCCAGCTGGTGGCAATCCAAGGTTATATTGCTGAAGAGCTTCCAAAACCTCAGAAGGCAGAGCCAGTGCAGAAATGGCTTTGCAATACATCCTAAATTAAGTAAGGTTCGGGGTCATGTGAATAATGGCAGGTGCAAATACCAGCACCACAGATCCCCCAGTGAGAAAGTTCTACCACTAGATCCATAAATATTGCTTTGGGGACCATCACTTGAAGTATTATTACTCAGCGAAGAAGTTTCAGGAAGTCTGGTTTTTTAAATGATTTCATGAAATAATGAAAACCGGGTTAAACTCTAAGTGATTTTATCTGCTGAGGGATAAGGTGTCTCATGATATGATCTGGACAGACAAACTTAATTCAACAAAATCAGGAAGTGCTCAGTTCTCTGATTTTTGTTACAAGGAAAATTTATGAAAGCAGACAGCTTCAGCAGTGACTTAGGACAGATGAATATAATAATTTAGCTAATGGACTAAATTTGTACATATTCTTCAATGTAAAGAAAGTAACCAGTATCTACTGTAATTTCTTATAATTAGTGGCTAGCAGCATATGATTTCTTTAACATTTTGTGGTTGACGGTTCTTATAAAACAATTATTAGCACATAGCTCTTTACATTCATGAACTCTTCATTATTTATACAGAGCTGTGAATTGGCTTTAGCCAATTACCATGTGATGGTACTTTCACTTATTAACTTTGTGGAGAGCAAAGGTTGGGATATTTTTAAAAGAAGTTTTAGCAACAAGCTAAGCAAATATTGATAGCATGCTTGGGAGGAGAAGTTAATTCAGGTTAAGCAGGATTAGCAACAGAAAATTGTTCAGCTTTAAGAGCAGAATTTAGCCTTTGACACTGAAAGTTTCTGAGAAACTGTGAAACTAAATGTACGTTATTTTACCACAAGAGGTCATTGTAACACTACTACAAACCACCTTGCTTCGGTTTATTCACCTCCACCGAAAGAAATAAACTTGGAAAGAAATATGAAAAATGTTCTGGGGTTCTTGATTTGTTTTTTTCTAATCCAAAGTTAACAATAAAAATACATATACTGTTTATCTACTTAGAAGTGAAAAACAAAATGTTGTACGTGCAGTCTTCAGTCTTTTTACTGTAGCTACAGATTCTTTTTTCTGAGCTTCCTCTCTTCTATTTTGGGGGGATTTTTTTTTTAGCTCCTAGCCACGAGGTTTCCACTGAGAAACAAATGACAAAGAATCAGCAGAACAGTGAGTAAGTGGTGCTTTCCCGGTGGAATGGTGATCTTAAATCACATGAACTCATAATTACTTTTTTTTCATTAAAAGTACTTAAAGATGCTATTTTATTCATCATGAAATCTCACTTGGAAATGTATTTATAACAGCTTTAGACAGGCAGATCTCTGCTTAAATTGTGGGTTTGCTTATCCAGAAACAAAATTCACTGAAGTCTTGATTGTGCAATTGCTTACACATACAATTAGTTATATGTGCCAGCTTAATTGTTATCTGTATATACTACTATTTCATAGTGTGGGCTGAACAGGTTTCTTCATTGGTGTGTATTTGGTGCTCTAACTAGCTAGAAACGTGCTGGTATGGACAGCAAACAAAATTATAGTGTGCCCTGTTTCTGAGCTTTGCTGAACTGCACTCAGCTGTGAAGGAATACCCTAAATGTAGTTGTGTCTCTGAAGGCTTAAAATGTATGAAAATTGACCACAATTATAGTCTGTACCTATACAGACATAATCTAGTGGCCAGGCTTCCTAGGTATTTTTAAGCATGCTACAGGTGCATTTCCATACAGAGCTTATTGATAGCTAAGCCCTTCTACACAGCAGGGAGTATTCTTTTTCCAATAAAAATTTGCTGACACACCCAGTGCTAAAAAAAACCAAACCAGCCAATTTACACCGTCTTTGCTGAGATAAGTCATCAGTTATGCCCCCCAAGTTTCCTATCACCCAATTAGCTTTTGATTAAATCTACATAAAATGCATCTTTTCTTCCTAGTCCTTGTTAGATATGTTACTTTGATATTGGGCTCCCAAAGATCACTCACTGATAATATAAAGTATCAAAGAGCTCTCTTTTCCCCTCCCATGCCTTCAAAAGATAATCTAGCAGCTTTGCGGGTCAGCAGGCCTCTTGTTTTTCTGGTCTTTATTCAAGGAATTACAGGGCAGCGTAATAAGAAGGATTTCATCAGGGAGTGAAAGGAGACAGTCTGTGGAGAAAAGCCAGGAGAAAATCATTATCAGTAGATGTAAACCTAAAAAAAGGAGATTTGAGGGAATTATCAGAGCTCTGGAATGCTTTCAGAAGTAAAGCTGGGATTTTACAAAACTTACATACTCACTGACAAAACTGGGCTGCTTCGGTGTGGAATAATTTGTACTTTGGGGCTGACTCTCACGTGAATGCAGCAGCCTTCTGTGAAGAACTGAAGTTCTGGCTAATTCTAACGAGGTTTGCAAGAAATCAGGTCCTATCTTTAAGGCCTTTATACCTTTTTATGCACAGTGTCAGGTCTTTTTAATGTTAATCTTAATTTTTAGTCCTCCTCTTGATAAGTTTCTATGCACATGAGCACCACTTTCTCTTCTTCGTAGACCGGTTATTCACTGTGACAAAATTCACAGTCAACAGGTAGTGTTTTCAGATTTCTTCAGGCTATCATCAAGGTCTAAACCTTGATATAACCTGAAAACAAAACAAAGATGACAAAACTTTAAAATGCACTTTAAACTTAAACTTTAAACTTTAATGCACTTTAAACTTTAACTGCAACTTTAAAGTGCTCACACAACTTGATATGAAATGCAGATGGTCCGTCACTGCCCCACAGCTTCAGCTCTGTGCTGTACCACCCCACACACACCTTGAGGACTGTAACTGTTTACTATTCCTCATCTCCGTAACCGTTTCTAACACGAATACAAGTTGTTGTAGCTTCTTTTGCTCACAGACCAACTAGTCATTAATAGCTCTTTTTGACTGTCAGCTTTATCCACTTCAAAAGCCATTCAGAATATGCGCATGAATGAAAACCACAGCATTCTGTTAACATCAAACTGATTGTAGGTTACCGAAGGACCCTCATTTCTTCCTGCATAAACATAGCAACCAACATGACTGTGAGTGTAGTAGTATTACCCTGTGTGTCATATCAGAAGTCTGCTATCTGTCTTTTTGTGGCAGATAATTGCAAACCTCATTAGAAGACAAAAATGGAATTGGAAAAAAGGACTATACTGTACTTTGAAATGGCAGTTCCTTAAACGGTAGAGTTGCAATACGTTAACTTTTGGATATCATGTAAATGCATTTATACATTATATCAAAAAAATCTCTTTGCACATAAACTAGCAGGTATTGTCAAAATTCAAGTTTAAAATTGAACATATGGATAATTACTTTTGGTAACAATGTCTTTGGCATTTCTGAGCTCTTTCAGATTTAAACATTGATATAAAGCTTTTTACCAAATGCAGAAGAACATTCTTACTATTACTATGATTTGTTTTGTTTTGTTGCTGTTTTTGCTAACTGTCACCACCATCTATCTAGATTCTTTTTCTTTCCGAAGGATTCCAGAAAACAGGGTGAAAACTCAAATTGTAAGATGGATGGGATCTGATTGTGACTTGAGAGAAAAGCAGCAATTACAGAATACATTAAACATTCAGATACAGAATGAAAGAGAATAAAATTCTCTTTCTTACTTTCTGCTGCCTTTGTATTATTCTGTTACTGTAAACTTGGCTTCTAATCTACTGGATAAGTAACATGTTCCTAAATAAATTGGGCCCTTATTAAATAATTATTAAATGGGAAGCAGCAGCTATATTTCTTATTCCAGATACTGAAAAGAGACCTCCTATTAGTTCTTCCCTTATGAAACCTAGGTTGTTTCTTCAAGATTTGCACTGGTTCTCACAGCATTTTATATTAATTTTACATTCTACAATTATGCACAACTGTACAATGCATGACATAAACGTAAGAATATGCACAAATGCAGGAAGAATCTCTTCAGCCTAACAAGTATTGTGATTTAACACGTGACATCCAGAAATGACTTCCATTAATGGGAGTTACGTGATAGTGTCCCAAATGATTTTTTGTTTAATTTTCAAAGTTATTTAATGTACAACAAACAACACAAAAATGTGTTTGAAAATCAACCAGCTCTGGAGCTATTGCTTCCACTTCCTGACCTGACTGGGAGTGGGATGCTCTAGGAAGAAAAAGAACTGCCTTTCTGCAGGGCATGGTTTTCCAGTATTTTTGGCTCTGCGGACCTTCCCACTGCTTAATAAATAAAGATGATATGGATGTATATGGCTGACAATGAAAAAGCACAGTTAGAGAAAATGAATGTGGAGAAGAGGCTGTGAGGTCCACACAGGGATGGCTGTTACTGAAAATTGTGAGGGTAACTTGAATAGGGTTCAAAAAGGGGAGCTAGGATGGATAGGTCATAAAAAATCCTAAAGAAAAATGGAAAGAATAAGACAGAAAAACTAGAAGAACAGTAGGGATCAGAGAGGATTTTACTGCGAGAGAAGGAAGTAGCGGGTAGGATGCACACTGGAATGACTTCAGTGATCATTTAGCAGGAAGAACATCATCTACAGCCTATTTCTTACATACCTTCATTATAGTTCCATTTTCCATTCATGACTTCTATCTGAAAAGGTTATGAATAAAGTATAAACACCGTGATATACTGCAAAAACACAATTCTATTTTAAATCAAGGATGAATAGGGTTTTTTGTTTTTTTTTTTCCTGGCTACATGGGGTCTGTTAGATGCACCAAGTACTTTATTTGGCTTCAGACCTGAAGCCTGATACGCTAGGAATTGTTCACTAGATGGAGCTGTAGTATGCGTCTTCAAACATTAGCAGTTCAATGAACCCGTGGGCCAGGAATGTTAAATATGCAAAGGACGTCCTGACCTAAATCAGTATACATCGTAAAAGGGGCACTTAAACATGTGCATTTATTTTTTTCCAATATGAATAACTTTCCTCAATTTCTGATAAGCATTTTGCCACCTCTTCTGCTGATATTTCTTAAGAATTATTCAAATGTAGGCTTATTCATTTTAGTTCTTTCTTTATCCTCGTCCTCAGTGGTAAATAACTGATGAAAAGATAACACAGAAAACAATCCAGATAACAATTTCATAATTATATATTTTTTGTTTAATAATTGTAATAAGAAAGAAAAAAAATCTGGCTTATTTATTGGATAGCTACTTCTCTAGCTACAATTCTCTAAAATGTCACTTCAAGCAAATGCAAATTTAGGCAATTATGTCTTTACATTCTATGTGAAAGTCTCTTTTCAAGGTAGACTACTTTAAAAGATAGTGTCATTTAAATTAAAAAACTTTTGAATCACTATTTGTCTTCTCAAAATTTTTAATTCAAGAAATGTTGGCTGTAAGGTTTAGAATTCCTTAAGATGTGGCATTTCCCACAAAGAGACCCTTCTCTTGATACCTTCATCTGTAGTGATTCTTCATCAAAAGATTCATGAATCTTTTTTCTACAGGATTATATTTTCAGAAGGAAGATGACAATATTATATTACAAGAAAATTTCAAGGTAATGTTTTTGTAATTTTTAATCAGTGTTCAATGGTATTTTTTTATTTTGCATTTTAATTCATATATTTCAGTATACTCCTGTTATGTCATCCCACTTCTTGAGCTTCAGGCCTAGAAAGTAGTACCTGAAAGTGCGTTACTCTGATAATTTATGAAATGACTGTTATTTTTTGATCTTGCATTTGTTCAATGTCTGATACTTTCTGCAACAGTAACTGGTCACACTAATGGAAAACACTGAATTATAAAATGAAATCAATAAATATCAGATATTGATTTGCACTGAGGAAAGAATTTAGTTTGCTATGCATTTGTTTACTTCATTTCTTCCATATGTAGCAGAAGTAAAAGTTTGTTCATTTATATAAATGGAATAGAAAATAAGTAACAAGAAGGACAGGTAAGGGCTGCTACTGGAAAGACTGAATAAAAATAATCCTAAATTTTAAGAAGAAAGCACACAGAAATGATGATATTCTGTTTTATTTTGATAAGTCTCTTACTAGCTGTGCAAGTTCTTTTGCTGACAGATTGTTCTGACTCTGATGCATTGGAATCTCATTTGTAGATTAATCTCAGTCATTAGTAAAGTTGTGAAATTGGTTTTAAACAATTACTGTGCATTTGTGAAATCTGGATGTAGAGTTCTTCATCCCCCTTTATTCACTCCTGGTTAATGAGGCTGTGCAGCAGCATTGTGCAGGACAACGGCTGACTGAACTGCCAGAGCCCATAGAGTCATGAGAATAACTGAAACGCTAGAAGAAATGCAAGTTGCAGCATAAAAATTCTGAATATCACATTTTCCTTCAAACCCAAGTAAGCACATGAATCATGGGAGAGGGCATTTCCTGGCAGTAATTTCATTTTGACCTCTTCCAGTACACTTCAGTCAAAAAATTTAAAAATATTTAATAGTAATAGAATATTTAAAATAGTAATTTATAATATATAGAATAGTAATAGAATATTATTTGTAATGCAAATGCAATAAAGATTCTGGAGCTGCCTCCTTCACTGAGAGACACATGCTAAACCTTCTTTAATGCCAGGGCCTAACTGTCCATGCTTACAGCAATCCATGGGAGAGACAGTAAAAATGTGCTGTCCCCCGTATTTGGGCAGCTGGCATCTGATTTAGCGTTAAGAAGTACCAACATGGATTCCTGTGGCTTCGAGCATCATGCGCACTAGTAGGACTGGTGGAATACAGTGCCCAGAGGGTTTGTGCCCCTGGTCCGCTTGCTCCCAGTCCTCAGGCATCAGGAAACAAGGAGGCACAACAAGGTCTCCAACCTGCCATGGTTTTAAGGGCTGGGCGAATGCCACAACCAAGTCAGAACTGTGACTGGCTTCAGGTAGAGAAAGGAGCTGTGAAACTCAAAGGTACTAACTTAATTGTCTCTCTTAAAATACCTTCATTTTCTGACTTTAGACAGGTGAAGCAGTTGACATTGTCACAACAGCAATTTTTTAATAAAAGAAGTATCTCAGAAAATCCTCAGAATACCTTGAGGGTTAAAGATGTGATCCACAAGACCAATACCCAGCAGATTCCTGTTTACAGAAATAAAAACAGATTTACTAAACTCAGACTTCAAACCTTATAACAAAATGTGATGATTTTGTGCAAACAGCGGCAGAAGACAAGCAAAGAACTTGTTTAAAAGTAACACTACAAAATGCCTGTTTCATTCCCTAATCTCCACCTGTTCTACACATTATCTCCATCCAATTACATGTACAGTTCCTTGCCTTATTGTACAGTTCGGTATTATGAACAAAAGTGAAAAATACGGTGAAGGCTTAAGCTGGTATTGTAAATATAGTCTTTTCACTCCTATTGGCATAGGTGTGAACAAAAGATTAGATATGAAAAGAATTCCAATTATAGAGAAGATAATTTGCTAGAAAAAGGTTAGGTTGTAAAAACACACAGTAAAAATTGCTTTAATTTATACTTGTCTACATCTTCTGCTACTGCAGTTTCAGATAAATCTACTGGTGCTAATGGAGTCCCATCGAGTGAGTAAATATGAAAGAAGCATAAATAAAAAGTGCTGCTTCTCAGAAAGACTGACTACTGGCTTGAATTCAAAAATAAATTCCTAGAAAATATGGAATTTTTCAGCTTAGTTTGGGAAGTGATTTATTAGCTGTGTACATTCTTCTTGCTGCTAGATTTTGATCCAGGACATAAAATTTGACTATGACCCAGGGGATTCTCAAGTGATGTTCACAGGATGAATCTTCTCAACGACTTTGACTATAAAACCAGACACCATTCCAGAAATTACCATGATCAGTTTTCAAATTATAATTTTTGCTTTGTTTTTTAAAATCTTCATGTTTTCCCCTCTCCTTCCTCCCTTTTCCCGCAAAGCTGATAAATTGTAAATACGCGTTGCTTCCGTTCTTTTCTGTTCAGTTCCTATTCTCTGGCAGGTTCCTGTTTGCTGATTTTTTTCTAATTCATGATGCTCTGCATTAATGCCTGAAGGGATTCTGCAGCGCTGTCTTTCTCTTCCTGCAGTGATAATATCACGTCTGAGCATATCTGTAAATGTTTTGGTTCTTAAAGGATAATAGAAGGGAATTTGTCCCACTTTGTCTGGCTTCTGTGTGTCTGCTCATAGCTGCCAAAGACATGAGTCCTGTTCCTTTTTACGAGCGTCTCCTCTGACACAGAGGTGCAGATTGGCCTCCCTGCCACTTCGTTGTTTTTTTAGCTCAGAGTCAGTTTGAAATTTCCAACATCAACTGTAACTCAAAAGGCAAGTTGGCAGAATATCCCAAACTATAAAAATATTTCTTGGCGCTTGGTCTTAAATTTTGGGTAATTTTTTTGCGAGACTGAGATTTTAGATCAATTTTACCTGCTGGAAAACTCTAAAAGCTAAGCTTTTTTCTTCTAAGTTTTTATGCATGACAACTGTCAAGGAAAGGACAATTAAAATTGTTCAGGCAAGCGCTGCATTAATTAGAATAAGAACATACTTTTTCATGGAGACAGTTTTAGCTTAAATATATATTTTGAATGAGTTATTTCATAATTTCATAATTTTCCTTTGCAATTAAAGCAAAGTGCTTACTTACCTTTACATGAATGGTGCAAATAAACAGTTTAAAGTAATCCCTTTGAAGTCTGCAAGACTGTTCACTTTATGTTAGCAATTGTTTGAAACTGATCATTTACTCATTAAAAAGAATGAATTTGAACATAATGAGTAGACTACATTAGTTCTTTATTAAACAATTAAAATTTGAGCTATGAATGTAAAGCTGAGGGTTTTAAATGGCAAATTAAAAGGTGCTTGTAGCAATTATTTTGGAAGAAACACATTCCTTTCTTAACTTGTCTAAGTTCTTTAGAAGAAAGAACCATAGGCTTCATAAATACTTTATTTAGAATGAGAGAACCCTGATGAAGGACAGAAACAAAACTTAGGGGAGGGTGAGCTGGATAATCTAACAAGTACTTTACAACTCTAATATATCTAACCCAAATTTTTCCAAAAAGGCCACTGATTTTTCCATTTCATAAATCTAATTTATCTGTAGGTACTAAGAGCTATAAATGCTAAGTGCATCTGGAAGTCTGATCCATGGAGGACAGTTTCAAGGCAAAAGAAGGAGAAATGCACCTGACTCCCAAATGACATTAATGAGACTGCTGTCCTACTTTCCAGTTGTCTTTGGAAAATCTACCGCAGGGGGTCTAGCATGAACTACCCTCAAATTAGTGGCTATTTCTCCAAATTTTTCCCATGACTTTGACTACATCTGCCTCACCAATCAAATCAAAACACAAAATACTGAATAAAACATTGAAAGATTATACACAGTTGGCAGAATTACATATCACTTAGATGATACCTAATAATCCTAGTAGTATTGCCAAAAGTCCCCCTAAAGAACAAAAAAAAAAAAAAAAAAAAAGAAATGTTAATTGCAGTATGAATGCTGCACGTTTGAGAATCGCTGACTGCCATTAGCTGAATCGGCTCCTGAAGACAGAATTCCTCTTATTACAGTAGCAGCACAATCACTGCGCGGAGGTGAAACACCTGTCTGATCCTGGGAGCTAACATCTGTATGTAAACAAACGCACACTCACACACACACACACACACACACACACACACACACTCACACAGAGCACTTCTGTAGCGGGAACCAAGACAGCTCCTGCAGGACTGGCCTGGAGGAAAGAGTGGCTCATTTCTAGAGTTCTTGATCTCTCTCCTTACTCTAGCTCTGTCAATTCCATCACATTCTCCCGCTTTTGCAAGAGGAGGGGTGGAAAAAAGTTGTCTGCAATTAGCAAAAATACCAAGGAGTTTCTTATGGAAGATCTTTAATTGTTATTATAAAAACAGTTCTGGCATTTAAAAAAAAATTAGGTTTTTATGGGAAAATTAAATTCATTTTCAAAGGGGATAAGCACAGCTTACTTCTGTGAGAGAAAAGATAAAATCCAAGCTTTGGGATACCTAACCTTGACTGTCAGCTGCAGATGAGTGTATCTAATTTGCCTTTTAGCATTCTCATTTTCAAGGCAACATTTTCTTTGGGCAAAGAGGGCTTATTATTTGCACATTCACGGACAACGAGAGGACAAGGAACCTGCTTTTCTGAGCAGTGTTACTACTGTAGCTAATCTCAGGCCAGTTGTGTCCTTGTCTATCCCAGGTGATGTTTCTGCTATTAGTCACTTGTAGCTCTATTGCAGCCAATACATGAATACATCCTGGATGCAGACAGACAGAGCTGTTACTTGTACCTGAGCATTTCAGACCCACTTGAATTTGAAGTAAAATGCATTGGTGTTTATAGCTCTTTAGTTTCAGTTAAAATTGCAGGTGAGTGGTCTCCAGCTTATGCAGTAGTTTTTTACAGTGCAGTTGGCTATAAGCTTTTCCTGTAGCTAAACCTGGGGCCAGAAAGTCTCTGTATGAAATGAAACGTATTCAGATCTTAAAACTGAGCTGGTTTTGTGCTGTGCTCTGATTACTACAGGGCTATCTGAAAATATGGAGAATTGGGCTTTTTTTTTTTTTCTTTTAGCCCTTTTGGTATCTAGGAGCGCTTTTAGTTTTTAATTTTCCTAATAATGCTGTTTGTCCACAGAAAATAAATTTTGTAAAGTACTACAAATTAAAGTAGCCAGATATATTTCTTTTAAAATTAAGCTTTCAAAGAATGACCTAAGGATTTAAGGATCTAGACAGGGAAACAGAGCAAGTTGCATTGTTATCTGAGCTCTAAGAGTCAAGTTAATGGCTTTAGCAAAGGCAGCTGCAGCTCTGGCCCTGCAGTTCCTCTCCTTGCCTGTTCTCCCCTCACCTACCTTATTGCATTTTAGGCTTTTATGCTGATCGGTGTCTTAGGCCAAACTTGCATTTAGTTGCTAGGGCAGAACCCTGAGGCTTCAGTTCTACTGTGTATACTTCATCTAAGCGCACCACAAGTAAAACATGCTGAATTCACAGAATACCCTTCCAAAACGCTCTAGCTTGAATGGTGTCAGAAAAATATCTGAAAAAAAGCCATGGTATCAAAAGTGCTAATTTATAATATTTCACCATTTCACCACATCTATAGATTATTTACAAGATGCTCTAAAACTATGAGACAGACTTTCAGGTAAATCTATGCCATCTTAATATAATGGCATATGCCTTTGCTTCCTCCAAAAATGAAAAGAATCATCTTTGATTACAAGATGAAAGATCTATAAAAAAAACACTTAAAACTGAATGTCCGTTTTTGGTTTAGTCAAGCCCATAGTTGGGAAAGTATCACTTTATTCCAAAAAACAAAAGAACACTTAATTAAATCCCCACAAAATCCCTTTCTATTATAATGAAGTAGAGATGTGGATACAGAGAATAACTATTGCTACTTTCATTATGTAATTATTTTGTATTTTTAGACCTCCGATCATTCTTGTTGCTCTCCTTTGGGTTCTCTCCAGTTGCTCTGTATTTCTCTTGAAGTACAATTGAGCTCAAATAAATGCTTTGCCTGTATCTGAACTAGGATGGATATAGATATGATCTAGGGTACTCCAAAGTGAAGTTCAGGTTTTTATAAATGATAACCTTTTCACAAGACTGTTTTAAGATGATAGTACACATTCTTCATTTTCTCAAGGTGTTGGTGAACATTCATTCTCCAAAAAATCATCCCTTTAGCCAATTATAACATTCACAAGATAAATTAATGATATCTCTGCTTCTCCATTCCAGAGAGAAAATACAGTTCATGCAGACATAAGCAAGGGAGCTTAGTTACCAAAGAGCTTCAGTAAAGCAAAGCAGCATGGGCTTCAGCTGCAACAAAATCCCTTGTCATCAGAGCTACTTTGCTTTCGGTGCTTGAGCTAAACAGCTGTTCATCCTGCCAGTGTTGTGTTGTAGCCACGCTCCAAAGTCACATTCCAAACATGAGTGAGGCCAGCAGCAACCCAGCTCGGCAGGGCAGGGCTCTGCAACTGATGCTGTAGCATTTTTACAGAATTTGGAGATCAAGGATTTCAGTTAATATGTTTAATTGTAATCAGAGGTGAGAAGCGTGTGGAAATCTGCATGTGCATTTTTGTGATCCTTGCTTGTGTGGTAGGTATGGGGTTTTTTTCAACAAACTGATTATTTCACCATTTACATTAAATTATGTCTACTTAAAGTGAATTTCAGTGGGAGTCTTAAATCTTCTGTATGCCTATGAAATATGGATTATTCTCTGGGGAATCTATTTTTTGTTGTCTAGACAAGTGGCATAAAAGCTGAATTTTCAGTTTGCTATTGTTAGGTGAAATGAGACCTGTATTAGGCTACTTACAGCCTAAAATAAAAGAAGAAAATACCTGTTATTAGAACAGATAACTATTTCATCTATAAAATCTAAATTTAGTCTAAATCCATACACCTTGCCTCAGATTACAAGTCACAAACAGTCTTAAGTTTTCCCCTGTGGAGAGGCTACAGCATTACAAATGTTTCACATCATCAGGTTCTGGCGCTGTCAGAGACTTAGATATGCCATGGATCTGATCCAGTTGCCATGTTCCTTGAGAAATAAAATGCTCTCTAACATGTCATCTTTCAGTTTCCAAAAGTTCAGTAGAATTAGTTTCAGATGAATTTAAATGTATTTCAATTCATTTGTTTCCTTAACTCTCTCAAGATACTTACCACACATGCAATCATATATTACAGCATTGTGGGGGGACGCTCCCAGCTTTCCCCCCCCCCCCCCAAATACACATTTGGTGCTAGTTACAAGTAGCCTGAATTCCTGTGTTTTACACTCCCAAAGGGAGGATGTCAAGACTTTGAGATAAGGCCTGCTTGGGCACCAGGACCTGGAGACACAAAAGCCTCCCCTCACTGCTGGGGCAGTGTTAATTGCTGTGGTCAGGACTGCCTCCTCCTCATCAGGACCCTGAGAGGTAACACCTGCTTCCACTGCTGGGGCACCGTTGCAGACTGGAATTAACTCCTTCTTAGCCCAGCTATGGGATCCTTCCTTGGGACTCCCACTGCAGGAGTAAAGCAGTCATTCGCAGTTGCTCAAACTCCTCTCTTCAGTGCTGAAGAGTGCGCGAGGCAGCTAGCCTGCCCTTGGGAGTGCTCAGCCACCCCCCCTCAACCCGTGACTGTGGGTGCCATGGTCATAACAAGGACAGAGGAGAGTTGAGCCCTGCAGCAGCCAAGAGCCAGCGACTGCGCCTGCGTGAAGAGAACAGCAGCTGGCCTAGCGACTCCACCGCCACCCTCCCCCGAAGGGTACACACAGGTTGGCCCGGAGCTGTCCTCGGCTCTTCGCGGGTGACAGCGGGCCTGCCAACTTGCGGAGCCCCTCGGGACGGGGACGCCCTCCCGCAGTTACTTCCCTGGGACTGAGTGTACGTTGGCCGCTGAGGCAACGCGTGGGTAAGATCGACCAGGATTGGTTTGCCTAGTTCATTCGTTTGGGTAGTTACAGTTAGTTAGTATAAATTAGCTATCCTCTTCTGTTTACTAAGTAGTTACTGTTAGCATAACTCTTAGTGTAATTAGAAATAACTATTCTAGTTGAGCTGAGTTTCTGTTAACAAGAATTCTTGCTTTGTACCATTGCAGCTTCTGTAGTAAATTTTGGTCTTTGAAACAAGTTGTGGAGTCATGCAGTAAATCTCCTCTCCCCCTCCTCCCCTCCCTCGCGCCACACGAAACCCACACGGTCCGGGACTGTAAGGTAGTTGGTCGTCCCGTGACAAGCAAGTTTAGAAAAAGTGCAGTGTCTCTCTCTCTTTCTGACAAGTGTACAGAGAGTGTGTATACACATATATCTATATACACATACACACACAGTTTTATTGCTTTCATTGGCTGTAGCTACCAAATCTGTTGCTTCAAGACATAACTGCTTAGGTAAAAGATTTTTGGTCCAATTTATGACTTCTCTAGTGAAGCATCTTTTTCCATAATCGTATTTTAGAAATCCTGTAGCTTGTTGTAACTTGCCTTCTGAACTGTCTTTTGAGGTAAACTTGGCACATAAACTTGGCTTCATTAACTCAAGCAGAAAAAATTGTATTATTCCTTGCTGTGAACCTTATGGTTTAATGACAGAGATGCTGAAATATGTGAGTAATTTGCCTATAAATTTATGCAGAGGTAGCCTTTATCTCAGGGCTAAGGGGATAAAAATGATGATAATGTACTTAGCACTTATATGGCAACTCGCATTTTTAAAACCAGTAAACAAGCATGAACTATTTATTTCTCACAGCATCACAGAAAGGCAAGTGATTATTAGCAATCCTTTTTTATAATGAGAGAAAATGTTCTGTAGAAAGCTAAATCACTTGCTGAGGTCACACAGGAATAACTACCGCATTAGGCTTATATAAGGTTTCCCACCTGTAACAAACTGCCTGTTTTACCATTTTCACTGAAGATGAGTGTTAGCAACCTAAGCAAGTCCCATTAAAGAAGAAACAGTGAAAACATCTGAAAAACATGAGAGTTGCCACATTCTACTTTTATGACTGTAATTGACTATTTAGGGCAGATGTCTCTGGGTTAATGATGCTTTCCAATGAAATTTCAATTCTTTCCACTACACTAAACTGCTAAAATGAAACGGCCTTTTAGTCAGTCTTTACTGAAGATGTTTATGTAAAGGGTGAATATGTTCCTTTCTCATGTATTATATGATTTTTAGATATGACATTCTCATGGTTCTGTGAACCAATTACATTTAAAATGAACAACAAAAAAAGTCAGAACAAATCTAAACCCTAAGTTAAAGTTTTCTTTTTTGTATATTTTTTCTAAGACCAAATTTTGCTATGCACACAGAGAGCCATTTTATCTCTAGAGAATGCACAAAGCTTTTTAGTAACATCTTAGACTATTTTCTTTTACCATCTCTAGATATTAGAAAAGGAATTTACATGCCTGAGATCACAAGAAACATAATTATTATATCACACACACACATATATATATCATTATAACACATATACATAATGTTGAGGAACTGACGTAAAACCAAGGACCCTGAGTGCACCAACAGGCCTTAATGGCCCTGACCAGCATCACTTGGGGCCCCCACACATGCCCCTGCCCATGGCCGAGGGGCTCCATTCAAGCTCAGGCCTGGGCCGCCCAGCCCTTTCCTGACCTATGCTGTAGGTCTGCCTGCCTCCAGTTCCAGCTGCATTGCAATCATGCCTGTTCTTGGCCATGGACCTGTTGATCCAGACCCTGACCTGCAGACCAAATTCCTGGCCTGACCTTAGACCTGTCTTGTCACTGTGGACCTGCCCGGTGATCACCAGACTGTGTCTGAACCTGGTTACCATCACTGGACCTGACCCTGGCCTTGATTTGCTGACCACCTTCCTGACTTGACCTCAAGTCTGCTTTGTCAGCATGACCTTGCCTGATGATCTGGACTCTCAGCTGACCCCAGGTCTGCCCTCCTGGCCTCACTTAGGGGCAGTGGGATGGTGTCCTGGCTGGCAAGGTTATTGCTCTCAACTTCTGGTTTCCCATATCTTAGGGAGCTGCTCCTGACAGTGACTGCAGACTCCATTCTGTGAGGGACAGAAGAACACATCTGCTGGCCAGACCTTCTGTCTCAGGAAGTTTGCTACTTCTCTGGAGCCTGGATGTGGGATATTGCAGAAGATTGCCAGTGCTAATCTGCCCCTTGAACTACTAACCCTTGTACACATGCATACTAATGCATGTGATTCTGCTAAGGGAAACCTTGAGCATATCAAGCACGACTACAGGGCTCTGGAGTGAGGATGAAGGACCCAAAGGCCCAGATGTTTCTTGTCTTGATCCTGTTGGTTCTGAGGGTTAACACCTGGATGGTGTTGCAGGCAAAGCTTTGACCTGTATGACCATGGGATCTTGAGGACTGAGGACCGTTGAGGAGAGACAGACTCCACTGATGAAGTGGGTCAAGAACAACTTTCCAATAGGATTAAAAACCTGAGCAGGGACTTCAAACCAGGTTCCTCAGGGGTGAAGCAATAGCCGAAGGAAGTGAAATCAGGGCCAAAGTGGGAACATCACCCTGGGCAGCACAACAGGGGAGCCTCTTACAGACCTCTGAGGAAGAAAGTTACCCTGGGCCCATCTGAAGTGTCTGCACACAAATATGCACAGCACAGGAGACAAAAAGGAGGAAGAAGAGGCCCCTGCACAGTCACAGAGCTATGAAATCATTGGTATTACAGAGAGGCCATGGGATAACTCTCCCTAGTGGAGGGCTACAGTGGGTGGATGTAGGTTCTTTAAGAGACCCAGACAGGAAACACAAAGAAGGGAAGTTGTGGTCTGTGTAAAGTGACTTAAATACATAGAACCGTTCAGTGGAAGAACTGTCAAAAGTTTATATGTAGGATCACTGGAGGCCAATAAGGGGGATGTCACAGTGAGCATCTGCTGCAGACCACACCCTCAAGAAGATGAAGTATCCGAAGCCTTCTTTAAGCTCCTGGAATAAATCTCACAATCCTAGACCTTGGTTCTAATGGGTGACTTCCTCTATGGATTGATGGTACCGAACTGGGGGGAACCGACAACGTAAGGGAGGACTGACAGCCAGAGAGATCCCAGTGGGTTGGAGGAATGGACTGGCAGGAACTTCATGAAGTTCAACAAAGTCAAATGCAAAGTCTTCCATCCACTAGAGATGGAATAATGCCATTCAACAGTCCAAGCTGGGGCCAACTGGCTAGGAGCCATTTTGCAGAAAAAGAGCCAAGGTTTGTTGAACAGCAAACTGAATATATGTCAGCAGTGAAGGCCAGCATGGTTAGGGGAATCTGTTTGCTGTCTTCAACCATCTAATGGGGATTTATACAGAAAATAAAACCAGATCCTTCTCAGAGGTGCACAACAAAAGAGATAATGTTACAAGTCACAGCAAAAGAAATTCTCATTGGATATAAGGAAGAAAACATTACAATGAGCCTGTCCAATAGCACTGCATATACAAATGAGACCTTGACTACACCTGCCCAGCTGTAACTGGCTAGACTAATCCAATATGAACTGGAAAACAAAGAAACGCAGATGACTTGTTATGCAACTGTTGCTAACTTCACACTTTTTATAACACACTTGGGGCAGGAGACCAGAGGGTGATAGGAACCCTGAGGCAACCAGTGATTGGCCTTAGATGTGGAGAAAGTCAAAGAGATTGGCCTGGGGCTGTGCGATTAGCAATGCCATTGACAGCTTATGCTGACCATCTAATTTAGAAAGCAATAAATAGTTAAGACAATAACCCCTAGCCGGTGGGGAGAGAAGGAAATGCCATAAACGGGTGTCCAGACATCAGTCACCATGTAAAAGGCAGAGCCTGAGGTGGAAAAGTTATGTGTAGGGGCCGAGCTGCCAGTCGGGACCCCACATGTTGTGTGGTCAGAGTGGGTGTCCTGTTCCCCTGGGTCCACGGCGCAGGTCTACTCTGGTCCGGAGGAGCTGGCTTCTGATGTGTGAGGGTGTGTAGTGCACGTGGTAGAAAAATCTTGAAACACAAGTCATTCTCCACCTTCTATACCCATCCTAATTTAATAAATTTTAGATTATATGTAACTGATTAGTGTGGCGCTCATTTTGTGGCTACCCCACCCAGCTCCAGCATGACACCATCCTTGGAGGTTTTTAAAACAACTGGACAAGGCCCTGAGCAATTTGATCTAATGTCAGGATTGGCTGTGCTTTGAGCTGAACTTTGGAGTAGATAATCTCCAAATGTCTATTCCAGCCTAAAGGATTTTGTGATGCTATGACTACAATTTACAGCTAAAATTCAAGAAGCATATGTGTTTCACTTGAAAGGTGAATTAATTCTTAAAATATTTGGCTGCATTTGTTAGTGTAGCAGCAAACTAAAATTTACAAATGTAAATATCCTATGATATACAGTTATTACATGATTAAAAATGCAAAGGAATTAGTAGTTTCTGTAAGTGTTGAAATGTTATTCACTGAGGAATATAATACTAAAATTCATGCAAACTATATGAAATCAGTCTAAACTTTCAACTAATTTTTTTTGCATATATTTGAATCCTATGGTAGTATACAAACAGGAATCATAAAAGAAATATCAATAAATGGCCAAATGGCCAAATTCCTCTCCCAGGCCAGTATGTGAGCCAGTGCAATTTAAAAAGGGATCAGAGATCAGATTTTGAAGAGTACTTTTTGTGTTGTTTGCATTTTCCCACAGTACCTCTCCCTTTTTTAAAAGTCAAAAGTTTTGCAACTTTCCTTGTGTTTTGCTCTACAGCAAACTCTGAGTTTCATCCACTCTGGACTCTTTCACAAAACACTGGATGGAAATACAGGTGCACGCACTGTGCAGCACAGGGAGGGTGGACCATCCCATATGGGTACATCCAGCATGTGCCAGACAAACTGCAAATCAACTGCCCGCAGATTCTGATACATAATACGTGCGTGAGACTTGGTGCTTATGCACATATAACACACGCTCAGTGAGTCCAGTGAAATCTGAGCGCGGGATGGGGAGTCAATGCAGGTCTACGAATGGCTGTGAATCTAGGATTTCTGGTAGCTTTGCAACCTCATCAGAGTAACTGCTCCAACCTAGAGCACCTGAATATCCCTAGCAAATGAAGTCCTGTTTTTTCTGCTCAGACAAAATTTCCTGGTGGAAAAAAAAGACCCACCTGAAGAAAACTGGTTGCACAACCCTAATCTTCTGTTTTTTTCTTGGAGTGAGGAAAGGATCAGTGTCTGCATCCCCTCATCTTTGAGTTTTAAAGTATTCACTTCCAAGACAAGCTTATGGGACACTCTACTTACAGGGGATACCTTTAATGGAACCTTGATGAGGGACCTGATTTAAAGGAAAATTCAAGGTGATTCATGCCTAATGAGTCTTGATTAGAATGAAATTTATATAAAATAAAGTAAAGGCCTGTGGGATGATAAAGCATCACGACTCATAACAGAAATGTAAAAATTTCATAATTGTATTGTAGATTGTGCATATATTTTTTCCTTCATCTTTGAAGGAAAGAAGATAGGAGCCATGCATTTTAGAAGGAAATGCTAAGTTAGTGTTTCTATGAAGTTTCTTATTTTCCAAAGTTAATCTTAACTTTGAGTTTCCTATCATATAATATATTTTTCTTATTATGTTTCTTTCACACTCCCATAGGTTTTTTATGATACTCTGGTATTTGATTAAAATGCTAGCTTCCCATACTACCCTCCCTACAATTTAGGTTAAGACACAATTGTATTTTATATAAAAAAAAATCCATAAGATGATTGCATGTTCCAATCTCTCCGAAGATAAAAGTGGCTTCTGCCACCAGTCAGGAAACAGAATATACATAACTGGATCTGGAATCCAAAGGGGAAGTGACTGATCAGAAAACAAGAATTACCTCAAACTCTGTGCACATTAATATTTAGCAAAGTAAAACATCACGTACCTCAGTGGAACTTTCCAAATAAACAACCTGAGTCTACATTAAAGATTTTAACTGCAATCTATTCCTAATAATCACTGTTGTTCACTCAGCTGCTTTACAGCAAAATTATCAATTTCTAGCCCTAATTATGCCCAAGTACTGACAATGTTGCTGCCTGTGAGATAAAGGTGTCTTGTTATTAGAAGATCTATCCACTGTGAATGATTTAATTTTATGCTTCTAAAATCAAGTTAAATTACATTGTTCATAAGAAAGTGACTGTAGACACAAGGTTATTATTTGAACAAGCCTCTGTAAGTTCAATGGCCAGACTCTCATCTGTCTGCCTAAAGATGCTGTTATATTTTAGGTTCACTTCATTCTGGAAAGTTTGATGGTAATTAAGAGAGACAGCTTTAGCTGGAGCTCATCTGGTGTAAAAAGGTCTAGTTTGTGTCTCCCTAATGTAGTTAGAACCTAAGAGAGAAAAGGTTAATTCCAGCTGACCAATAGCAATTTTTGGTTTCCTTCCTTTATACGAGAGAGTTAAGTAATGGAGAAATTATAACTTACCTTTTTTTGTCTTATATAAAAATGAAAATTTGAAAAGTTTGGATGAAATTAATTCTTATGATTTATACACTATGTGGCAGTGTATACTTGGGCAGGAGTAGTATCTGTATAATAACAATAACCTTTGACTGTATTGAACACACTCAACTAGGTAAACATCTTAGAAAAGATTACAACTAACAATTCAAGTTCTGGGCATCTTCAAACAGCAGAATTTTTTTTTAAAACATGCATAGCCTGGACTGCTAGTTTGCTGCAAAAGGGCAAGTTGCTGCCTGAACCAGCATAGTAAGAAATTAGTGCTAATTAGGATAGGTTGCTGCTGAAAGCCATCGAAGTGGTTGGTGTCACTGAAAATTTGCCATGAGTTCGACTTTGCCTTAAGAGCAATAGGTGGCACTGGGGTATTTTTTGACAAACAGTAATCAGAATATACTACCTGCGAAACACTGCTTTCCAAGCATAACGCTGTTAGCAGTTTTATGTTGTCTGTCATTATGATGTTGCTATTCCTTTTGTGCGTTAAATTGCATAACAATTCAAACTTCGAGATAGTCAATGTACAACTACTTATGGCAATGTTCTGTTCCCTATGTCTTCCTTTAAGAGGCATTTTGAATCTGTTGGACTTCAGTATTAATTCACTTCTTTCTCTTTAAACGTTACTGAGTCATCATCATTTGGACTTTCTTGAACAAAAGCTTACAAACCAATCATGTGCCCTTTAAAACAAATCAATCTTATGTCCTTTAGAACATTGCTTCTTGATGTGACATCTATTTAAGAAATTTCATCAGATTTCCTTCATTCATCTATAGTGACACTCCAAAGCAATCCTCACTGGGAACATACATGACATTCATCACACAGCGATGCAGATGCAGTATCTGGGTCCCTGAAACGTGACCCCTGTGAACGTGGTACGGGTCAGTTGCCTTTTAATTTCTGTTTCACTAATAATCATAAAGAGTGCCATAGGGGCTTTTAACAGGCAGTAACAAAACAGTGGCTTTTGAAATACCACTCTCAAATCTAAGTGAATATGTCTGATGGTTGAATTTAGCTATGTCAAATCTTGGCTTGGTTTCCCGTGCTTTCCTAGCGTCATTCCTCCATGACTCCGATAGCATGGCACTTTCTATAGAGTGCGCTTGTGGGTGAAGGCAGGCAGCTCCCTGATGACACTTCTCTTCTGCCACTGCAGTACAAAGGGGGATATATTACTCTATTGAACACACAGAACTGATTCTACTTAATCAGCTTGTGTGCTCATTAGCGGACATAGCACTTTGCAAAATTTAAATAAGAAAGATGCACGATCACCTTTGCTAACCACTAATATGAATTGTTTTCTTTATTGCATAATAAGCCATTTTACATAGGCTGTATACCTATTACAGATGCATACATATGTAGAATATGTTTTTCATTGTGATGACTTTAATATCAAGGACACAGTGATGACAGAACATTTCAGTAATTTTCAAAAGCATTTCCCTACATGTGGGGTCAAAAGGGTAGATTTCACAGTCTGCTGGGAGTCTTTTTATGAGCACAACGCATAAAAAAAGTGGGTTTAGGGACATGAGCATACACACATAAACATTATTTATTCACCTTTTTAACAACACATTAACCTTATTTAGGAATATTAATAACTAATAGCAAAAACTAATTCATTACAAATGTGTGAAGAGAAAGCAAACATGATAATGAAACAATTGTCTCTCTAGTCCAACTGGTGAATTGATAAACTATTTAGGATCCATGATACTGATTCCAGCTGATGTATGATATTTCAAAATACTGATGTACACTAAATCCTATAAAAGTATTATTTGCTATTTCAAGTATTCTCATTCCAAGTAAGATAAAAGCTACTAAACACGCTGCAATGCAGCATACCAGTGGGCCCAGCTGTATACAAAACAAAGTACTTCAAATACTGTGAATATTTGAAACAACACTGTTTGCAAGTATTTAAACACTGAGACAAGTCTGGAATTCTCAGATCAGTTATACTTGGGATAGGCAAGGCAGAGTATCACTTTGAGACGGAGAAAAATGCAAAACATAAATGTATTTGGAAAGTATATTGGAAAATCTTTAAGTATGAGATTTACAAAGTCTTCAGAGAGTGCTTTCACACTCCGCTGTATATATCCCATTTTAGAAACAAGCACATTACTTGAATCAGAAGTGAAAAAGGGCTTGAAAATAGATTTTAGAATGGAAGCCTAGATGCACTGCAAAATATGAGCTCATCACCAATATGTCTGCAGGATTTTCTTGTCTGTAGCCTAATGTTGCACTTCATGTTCTTCTATAAATGTCTGGCTTTGTAAAGTGATGCCTATAGATAGATAGATTATATGTTTAATATTTGTTGTTAATGTATCTAGAATGAGCACCTTTGAAACTGTGGTGACCAATGATAAAATTCTTGAATCAGTTTTGAATACTTGAATTCTTTTGAATATAGTCTATTAGCTGTTGGTCTTATTTATTTACCATTTAATTTTCCATGCTAATTCTTACCTCCTAAAATGGTTTTCTATTAAAATTTCTGTATGTCATTACTTGCTCGATCACACAGTTTAAATAAAGCATTTTCACTAGAAGACAGCCCCCAACATAGACAGTGGGTTTAGCAAATGCATATGAAGGCTCCAATGTGACAACTTATGGCTCAAAGCAGAGGGCACAGATGTACAGAACCACACTGAAGTCTGCGCCTGAACATTGTCAGTGCCCAAATTTACACGAAAATCAAGATCCATGACCAAATTCTTTTTGATAAAAAGAATTTTATCAAAATTCTTTTACCTCCTACAGTGTATTTCATAACTGTGATAAATGACCTTCATTCATAGAGTAGGCTTTAGGCTTATTCTGATTCCTGCAGCCAAATAATTTGGCATAATCACAGCTCCTGTTTCTTGCTGATGATATTTCCCATACTGCACAGCTGCTCTGTGTTGCATTGCATTTAAAAAACAGGTGATGATTTGTAAACAAGTCGTTAAAGGTTCAGCATGTTGCACTAAGATTTTAACATGTAATTTCCATTAATTATAATGCTGTATTTAGTATTTAGTTACATCACACATTAAAATGTATTCCTGTAAGTTATTTTGCATACATAACATAAAGTTCTTATCACATAAAGTAAGAACCTGCAGTCTGTGTTCCCATTTCAATAGCAGAAAAGCAGCGCCTTCTTTAACAATCACAGGATGTACAATATAAATCATATAAATTATTAAAAATTGACAGTACCATAAATATTACACTTTTTTTTCATTCATAGATAAGAACACAAACACTTCCCAGAAGAAATTAAATTTTAATAATGGAGAAGATTATTGTGGGAATATTTCAAAATATTCAGTCATTAAGACCATTTTTTTTAGAAATGCATATAACATTTTTGATATATGTGTAATTCCTGACTGAGATTCACCATCCCTAAAATATGAGGTGGTCCTGCTTGTGAGGATCTGCAGATTTAAAAGTGCTCTGCCCATTTGTATCTGGTAAACTTAAGAATTTCCTTTCCCAGCCCTGCACTCCGCTATGGAGGACACACTTCTACCAGAGTAGAGAACTTGCCCATCAGTGTCCTTGTGATCTCCCCTTCAGGGCAAAGAGCCTAACAGCATTTGTCACCTGAGGGTTTTATTCCTCACGCTCTTCTGGCTCAGTTGTTCTCCTGGGATAAAAAAAATCAAGTATTTCTTTGGCATTGGTGAGAAAGTCTGACTGTATTGCCTGGAAGAGAAAGCAGTCACCTGGCTGAGGAGTAACCAAGGTGTGGGCTTGTTCTTTGCTAAATACTCACTTTTATCTTTCTCACTTCTATAACAAAGCCTCTGGTATTGGAAGTCTTGGGCGAGGCGATTCTTTGAACTTATGTTTTTGAAATCAGCAGCATGTGAATGGTTCCATGCAGAACTGATCCCCAAACAGGAAGAGTCTGGAAGGATTCACTGACATTTGGAAAAGTTCATATCAGTGTTAAAACTCCTTTTGGAGAAAAAAAACATGGAAAATAAAGTATAAGGAAGACAATGAAATATTTCTTTGTATAAGATTGTGATTGCTTTGATATGCAATATCAGTGACCATCCTTTCTGTTGTAAAATGTTTTGAAAAATAGTACCTAAACCATGAGTTTCTTTTGAAGAGAAAATTCATGAAAATTCAATTTCCCACAGTACCAGGAAGAAAGCGCAACCTGGGTATTGCTTAAGGATGAAAACACTAAATAGGGGTAAATATGCACAAATCCTGCTGGCTTCTGCTCCGCAGCTGCAGGCATTCCTGCTCTCAGGGGTGGCTGGCTGAGAAGGCAGCCAGGCTGTGTCTGGGTTTGCAAGGAGCTGGACGGGGCAGCTTGGAGCACAAACAGAAAAACTTCCGGTGCCTGGCAGGGGGCCAGGGTGGGGGGGGGAGCGCTCATGGGCATAACTCACTGCTGCTCTGCATCTTTGTTCATTAATCAAATTTAGGTAAAATGATTTTGTTTTAATTTAATATTATTTTGCATGCTCCATATTTTTTGTACTCCATACAAGTGCATATGACTATACAGTATCAGTCAGCTGTAAATAAAATTATTTCTACATAAAGTTTGCAATGATGAGGCTATTCCACAAGCCAAGATAGTGAAAAAAATGTTAAAACATAATTAAATAACAATATTTATTAATATTTTAAAAGCCAAAGGCATACTGTGAAATAGCTTTGTATCCAGGCAATTATTTGTTCAAAAGAAGAAATAAATCACCTGAACAAAATTTTAAAATCAGAGCTCATCTTTAACCAGGAACACACAATCCCACTAACAATGAGTGCTGTCATCACAATGAAGTTAGAATGATGTGATAAAAAGCTTGGGGAAAAATACCTGAACATCAGCTGTGATGGTAGCAGGTGGGATGAACTGAGCTGTAGAACTGGGATGAGGCCAAGAAGTTCTGGTCCTGCTCCCGTTTGGCAACAACTGCAGGGGCAGCATAACCTTTTTGTTCTGTTGATATCGTAATTTTTATACCATTCTTCTTTCTCTGGCAATAGAAAAAGATATCATTCTGGTGATACACCTTTCTAGTAACATGTTTTTATTTACTATGAGTAACCCACTTTCTGCCAAACACTGCTGCTCTAACGGTACTTAGAGGAACAACATGAAAGTATAACAGTGTTGTGTGTACACTCAAGTTCATGGACAAATACAAGAAGAAATCATACTGCATTGCAAAATATCTAGCAAGGTGATCAAATACTTGGGTCCTGCATTTGCTGCTGAAACAGGGGCTGTTTAGATCAGCCACAATAACCCTGTTGTGCAGTGAAATTCTCCCACACTGTTTTTGTATTTTGAATCAATAGCTGCCCTGTAGCCAAGGTTACTGTGACGCATCACCAAAGCCAGGGGAGAAACAGAATCTCAGAGCTAAAGTTGGTAGAAACTGGATATGTTTGTGGTGCATCGCCTACTGGGATATAATCAACATTACAGGCCATGTATTTTGTTGTGTATTTGTCTCTAAAAGGAAACAGGGATGAAGATATTACGTATTGGGTGCAGACATAGTCAAGAAAGGGCAGGACTAATCTCATTGCTAATTTTGATTTGATTTTTTTTCAGAAATTTTTGTTGCTTTCTACTTATATTTGTCCCATGCCATTCTTTCCATCTTCCATTTTTTGTCCCTTGTTCCTTGCAGACTCTCAAGGCTACTTGAGGCTTTGCTGCCTTCAGTGCATTGCTGTCAGTTGCTTCTCTGCTGCCTTCTTTGGCAACTGAAACAAGAATCACTCTTCAGATTAACAGCTGGTTCTTCATACCACCATGTGTTTGGGTAACCATTTTGGTTGCCACAGATGGACCCAACTGTTCCTGTTTGTCTCTCACTCTTGGATCCAAGAGAGCTTCTCCACTTATACCATGTTAGCAAAAATTCTATGAGTGCCCAGTTCCTCTGGGCTTCAGGGGGAAAAAGGGCCTTGTTTCCTCTCAGGTATGGATTATATGAAGTAAGTAGTGGCTTTCAGCTCAGTATATAACAGCATTACAGGTTTGCTGATACTACTCGGTTGACAAAGTCAGTGATTTTTTTCAAGTTATGGTACATATTGGAGATAATGGTGGCATTCTTTATAAAATAATTTACCTATCATAAATGCTTGAAAACATTCCACTTTTATTTCTGCTTTCTCAGGAGGAAGGGCAGGATCTTTCTGTGTGACCGCTGAAATATGTTTTCCACAGATTTCATTTTATATTGAACAAGGAACCAACAAACGTTGCATTGCTTTTCCAGATGGGATATTTATAATAGTTCTCAGTAACTTTTCAATGTGACATTTCAATTCAATACTTACATTTTTTGGAAAGCAGAAGCAGATTTTTCAGGGGGTAGAGTGCTATGTGTTAGAAGAGCTTGGAAGACAGTTTTTTTCTACTAAGGAGGAACATGAGGCACAAAACTGCTTGGCACCTTTTTAGAAACATGATGAAGATAGTTTTGCTTCTTTTTTTTTCCACTGAAGTTTTAGGAAGAACCTTTGATTTTCTATAATACTACTTCTACAGCAACTTAACACTACTCTGGTCCTAGTTTATAATGTTACATACTCTTGTCACAAGGTCTTGTAGTTACAAGTGACTAATATTTGAGTGCTTAACAATTTTCAGGATTAACCCTCACTAATTTTCCCCCGTGACTGGTGTTCTCTTTCATTTGCAACATGTTTTTTACCTGCTTTCTGGGTGGAGCAGGGGGAAGAAGAGTGCAAAAGGAGCAATGTAGCTGTGTATCCCAGCTCTAGTGCATGAGGCAGAGGGCAGAAATGCATAACGTATCTGTGCCTTTGGACCTGACTGAATGCAGACTATCACCCAAATTATTCTAAAGAACTACTTCTATGCCATATGTAGGATTAAAAGCAACCAGTCTTTGACGAGATAAATTTCTGACTTTGTAATCTAGTGTTTTCAACTGTAATCACGTCTCTCTGACTTGTGGCAGACGTCAAGGGATGATACCAAGGAAATTTGTCTGTTTTTCATTCCTCATGTTTCATTAGCTGTTGAAAAGCAGTGAGATCCAGCATCCCAGCAGACTGTGCTCAGGAACAGACTTCCAGATGTGGGGGAAGCAGTAGGTTTTGGGGGTGTTTCATTTTTTTTCCTTTTTAGTTTAATTCCTTCAAGTGATATTTTACTGAGGAAGTTAGACATGCACTAGAGAGGCACATACCTGTCTTTGAAATCCAAGGAACACAGGAACATAGAGCTAATAATTACCTCCATAATCCTGAAAGACTGTGGGATTCAAGCAGCCTGTAGAGGCTTTAGGATACCTGGAGAAAAGCCCTCAGAAAGGGCAGTATACTTTTGGCTATGGCGGTGGAACGAGAGTGGTGTTGGTTGCTTCAGTTCATATGCAACAGAGATGTTTTAGAAATGCTTGTTTGAGCTTTCAAAATCATCACTGCTGTGGAATATATCATCTAGATCTGATCTCTGTTGGAAGGTAACATTTGTCCTGCATATTGGAGAAGCAGTAAACTAGATATTTTTGTGAGTGAATTTTTTTTTCTATTATCTTCTCCTTTGAATAAAGGGAATATCTAGCCTTTCACAAATTAATTTTAATCTTATACAAGCAGAGTGATCCACTGCCCACAAGCTGGGCCTGGGAATCAGCAGATAGGTAGACATTAGGTATGCTGCTCTCCAAGGTATAACAGTACATTTATTCATTCTCTCTGCTGAGACATGGTTGTTGCAGACCTGGAGTCGTGTGACTCCAAAACACCCCACTGTGGAAAGCACACTGAATAGTCCTTCCCTCACCAGTGGTTTGGGGGTTTTTTACCTTCTGTAAAAGAAAAAAAAAAAGGGAAAAGGACTCTTTTTAAAAAAGTCCAATTTTCCTTCATGTTTCTTGGGACTTCCTTGTACATCTCTATCATTCAGCATCTTTGGTAATCTCATTTCAAACCATGGAATGGGTTAAGAATAGTACTGGAGTGTATTTCCAAATATCCTTATGTTTTGCGTGTGTGAGGAGTATAACAATATAACTCCCTCTGACATGTAGTCTTATTTGTAGTCCATTCATCAACTTCATTCTTTTGTGTGCGTGTGTGCTTACCAATAGAGTAATGAACTTTTTCCTATATCCATTGGCATATCAGGAATTCTGCATTCTAAGAATTGTGGAGATGAGTAATTTGGTTTATCAGATAACAGGGGAATGTTCTTCGTGTGCAAAGAGATGCAAAGTGTTTTATGGCTGTAACAAACATCATCCAGATACATAAGAGAAAAAAAAAAGCTTTACACTTCATTGACGTTTGCAGTTCATGTTGTAACTTCAGAGACATCTGAAATTTTTAGCAATTAAAATGTTTCTTTCTTTTGCTACAAAATGAATAAAAATCAGCTGTCAGTCATGTTTTAGTTCCTTGAGTGAAGAAAAAATGTCTCCAAGTTGTTTTCAGATTATACTGTTTATGCAGAAATGTTAAGAGTTTTTTGTTTTTCCCCTGTTGTAAATCTTACTCACATTAAATATATTTTTCAGACTAGGCTATTATGAGAAACACTGAGTACATAAAAACATACAAAAAATTGTAGGGAAGGCGAGAGGAAATATACTCAGTTCTGCTCCTGAAGAGGTCACAAATTGAATTGTACTCTCTTGCATATCATAAGATCTCTTTCAGAAATGGATATCAGAAAGATTATGCTGTAATTCTGTCATTTAATTGTAGCCATCATCTAAACTTCAAATCTTTTCTCTCACAGAACTTAACTGTCTGTTGTATGTGCTGTTCCATTTAGTTGAAAGTGTGATTATAAGTCAAGCTAGACAAATCATGTTTGCCAATTATATTGCAGGAACAATTGTATTATAGCCTCCTCGAATGGAAGTTGCTGCCCCTTCAGTGCAGGAATACTGAAACTCGGCTCAAGTGCAGCAAATGACTGAGCATCACCATCAAGGCTGTTGCAAAAGGAAGTGGAAGGGATTCACTTCAGTTGCCCATGGGAACAGGAGGCTGCAGCCGACCAGCAGCGATGGCTCAAGTCCCTCTGTCATAACAAGAAGTGTTTGTCACATCATGTGCAGTATAAATAGCTCCATCTTTTATATGATGTGAACTCTAGATTGAATTCGACTGGGATACACAAATACAGCAGACCTAAGTTGGAGAGTATCATTATATTACTTTTGGGGTGTTTTATATTTGACACAATTCAAGAAAGTGTGCAGTGTGTGGCATATATAAAATAGCATATGGGAGGCTAAAGCAAAAAAAAAAGATATATTTTTTGGAACAGCCTGCCCAATACATTCAAGGCTTTAGAGTTATAAATTATGTGGGCCATCCCATGTTCCTTCCAATAGAATGTGCATATGCTCTGGTAAGAAAAGTAATCCACTGCTTTTCAATGTCTCCAAATCTTGGAGCAAGATCTAAGCAATAGTTGATAATTCTCTGCGTACTGATTTCACAATAAGAGCCTAAATTTCTCATGAAGTTGCTCCATACAGTCAGTCCTCTTCAGACCCTTTACCTACCATGTGCTCCTGCTAGTGATTAATTGTCAACTGTATCTATTTAAACTGAGACTTAATATGTGTTTAAAGTACTTCAACACTTTCATATCTAATTTGGACTCCTAAGGTTTCTTCTTTAGGTCTTCCAGTAATGCTGCACCCAGGAAGTTTTCCATTTTTATTCTTTCTTCTTTTGCTTCCCTCTCTTCTCAGTATTTCCCTTAGGGAATGGGAAAGTCCTTAGGGAATGAGAAAGCTTTCAAGGAGCTAGGAAAGGCAATTATAGCTGCAGTGGTTCAGTGTGCTGCCACCCAGCCTTCACACAATCTGCAGGAAATACTTCTCCCCTTCTATTTTAGGAGATGCCAGTTCTTACTGGAAAGGTATTTTTCAAATTTAGGATGACAGCACAATCCCAGAAATAAAGCAGAAAAACCATCTGCAGGTAGGAACTCTCTCTAAATGGGCTGGGATGTTCATAACAGGGATCAGAAGAAGAAGGGAATACAAGTGAGTGTTTTTTGTCTCATATAATGTAGTGTTATAGAAATAGGGCCTGAAAGTCATTAGAAGAAAGGAGTTTTAGAGCAAGAAGAAAGAGGAAATAGATGTATAAACCAAGGAGGAAGTACAGTGTGCATTAAACAAAGCACCTTTTCTCCTTTTTATAGCAATGATTTAACATCTTTAACAGATGACTCAAATTCAACTTTGCTGCTAGGAAGTGAGTATGAAATTATTTACAGAGTGCCAAGGCCAAAAAAGCAACATGGTGGATGATCCATTTAGATATACTTATTCATTTGTACATACAAAATATAGCTAATTGTATCTATTAATGATTTTTAAAGCCATAATCATGACAAACTAGACTGTTATCTATGAAAAATGTCAGTGCATTTCTCTAAGTGGAAAAGATCTTACTGCTACTACAAATAGAAACCTGTATGCATGAAAAAGCACAAAAACTAAGGAAGAAAGTGCTTTGCCTCCCAGGTTCCTAATATTTCCTGTAGCGTCCTGGAAAGGACCATTGCATAACCACTTGTGCTCCTACACTTACAGTATGGTGTGCCATCACCCAGCTTGAGATGCTCGTTCCAAAGCCACTAGATGGCATTTATGAGCCACTTTATTTGGCTTCTAAGTGCAGAAATGATGTAAGAAAAGATATATAGCTTATAGGAAAACAAGTGCTAATATACTTTTAAAAATACTTAACAAACAGTTTTTGAAGAAAAGGCTTCTGTACTTTTAAATTGACACCATTAGTTGCCCAGTCAGTCAAATGAGGCAAATGAGACACTGAAGTTTGGAGAGAAGCCAAAAGCTTTATTTCAGGATTTATTTTTCCTTACAAGAGAATTTTACCTTCAATTTCTACACAAACGGAAACCAAAAACATCCAGGTCAACAGCTTCCACTGAACAGCTTTTGTCTGTATTTATCCCTTGCCAATTTTATTCCATTCAGCGTGTGACGATGGTTCCATATAGAAAAATCTGTTCATGTTCATTTGCTACTGGTGCTCCCACCTGAAAAATCACTTTAAATGTGGACTAGCAGAGCAAGTATTTACAACCTGGCATATTTACCCACTGTAAATAATAATAGTGATATGTTATTACCTATTTGAAAAGAGTTTACTGCAGTGTATTTTCAAAAGAAGAGGAAAAGAAAGGTACATTTTGTTCTTAGTTATAACTACCAGTGTGTGGAGATGTTGAGTCTATTACAGTTTCCTGGAAAAAAGTGGGGGGGAGAGGGATTAAATGTTGATTTTTATTTTTAGGAAGTTAGGAATACCATGTTTCAGATTAATGCAATGGTTGAAAGTGAGGCTCAGTATCTTGTACCAAAATATGTTCTATTTTATGTTTTTTTTAATGTATGCTAAAAATATATTCCTTGTGAAGTAATTTGAAGTATCATTGGTTTCTAAACCCTTACTGTTATACTTGCAGACATATTCTTCATTATATGCAGGTAATTGAGATCATTCCCTAAACACCATACTGGCAAGCACTGATTGTTCCCATGTAGCCCATTAGAAATACTCTCTGAACCGCAATATTTTGTGAAGGGTGACTCCAAGGTGAACTTGGACAGGCTTAATGATAACTCCATTTCTTCCAGATTCATCCTGCTGCCATAGGATATCCTTGCTATAGGATATCCAGCATTATATTGGAAAATTAACTTTGTAGTTAACCAGGTGACTATTTTTCACCTGAGAGAGTGTGATTTCCTGAAAGCAAGCTGCAAAAGCATTGAGAAAGGTACTGCTCCATCCTTTCCTGCACAGTAAAGCTGTTATCACTGCAGCACTTCTGCTGCGACTTCCCTGTGACTCAAGAACCATTAGCTAAATGTAGCTCCTAGCCTTTCGCTGAACTGCTCGGAGGGAGTAAGTGTGACCTTTTGAATAGGGCTCACTAACCAGATGTTTGGAAATTTTGAGTTCTGTGCCCAATTCTGTCACTTTCCTACAGGTTGACTTAGGATGGTTAGGACTTAGGACAAGTTACTTCTGAAAATCATGTTCTTTATTAACATTGCTTAAAAAAATAAATAAATAAACTTCCCCCAAGTTTGCATTAGCCTAGGAAATGCCTTCACAGCTTCCACAGGAATGTGAGTATGGGTGTGTTAACTAGAGTGACTTCAGCCAAACACTGACATAACTAGGCTATGTTTTAACTAGCCATTTGGGGTACTCAGTACAAATTCTGCACCCAAGAATTTATCCAATAACGAGTTCTCATGTAGACATATCATTGAGATATTATAAAGCAGCCTGGAATACAACTGGAATACAGTAAATAATTTGCACTGAAACATGAATCCACAAGATCACCCAGTTTCAGGTGGCCTTTGACATTTCAGTCAGTCCACTATTTTTTAACAACACAGCATTTTTCAGTGAATTTGAGTTGAGTTGAGTTGAGTTGAGTTGAGTTGAGTTGAGTTGAGTTGATCAAACTTTTCTCCAGCAGAAAAAGTTGAGTTAGCTAATGTTTTATAAATACAGTGAAGTATAATCTTACAGAATGAGTATTTTTCAAACAAACTGATCTGAACGGTTCTGTTCCTCAAAGGAGATGTGAAACACCTTTGGAGGATGAATTTAGGAATAAAAATTCATAATTCTGATGGGCTTTAAAATCACAGAGCAGGGATACTGTTTTTATGGTACATTTTAGTCTTTCCATCCCTGTCTGCCAGCAACACTTCAGGGCTCTACTGGAAATTATTATTTCTTTCCATGGTCTCTATCTCTATCATCTCTGTCTATCTCTGTCTCTGTTCCAGCCCTCTCCTCCTTAAACTCCCCTGTTCTACCGACATTAACACATTTTCTTTGTGGTTGTCTAACTCATTAACATAATCTAGTTAAACTCAGTGCAATTTTGCTCAACTGTGCTAAACTGAAGGTTGTCATTTTGCCCAATGTGTACCTGTTTGCTTTGTTTTTTTCTCCCCAAATATATCAGTTGACTAAATGAAAGATAGTTCCCTTCAAATCATGCTCCTCTAAGGGAGTCACAGCAGTCTGTTGTCTTCTAATAGAGTAGCAGAGCAGCTAATGAAGGTGATGATAGTGTTATTCTTGGCCTGCCAATCTGTGTTAACACTGTAAACTACCTTTTCATGAAGGTTTACCTTGTGTTACCCCAAGTTAGTTAAAGAAAGTGAAGAACAAACTTTCTTTGAAAGAAGTTGTGTCTGCACATAATTTTAATTAAAACTGTAAAAATATGTGATTCCATGTTGATTAAATGGCAGATCTTCTTCTATTTCCTTAGCCATGGCCTAATCTAGTATATCAGAAAAGAGAGTAATTACCTTCCCCTATAAACAGACTCTGAGTTCATTTCTCTATTTTGCCTATCCAGAATCAGACGCCACTATCATCCCCCCATAAACCTAAACCAAATCTAGGTTAAGCTTTGTTTTCTCAAAGGTGAGGATTGGTACGGAGCTCAGGTTTTGATGGATTTCTACTTATTCTTAGGACCACCGAGTATAAAACAGGGTATCTCTGTAGTGCTTTCTGCAGATCTAGCTACAGCTCTTCCTCCTACAGGGAGAGAACTTGGAAAGGACTATGGGGCAGCAGACAGGGGATCGCTGTATGCCTGGAGTCTTTTGCGCTTTGATACAACAAGAGGTACTAATGTTTGTCAGCGCATGTTTCTCCAGCCCCAAGTTTCTCCGTCAGCGCTGGTGCCCAGCTGCGCTGTAGTGCTGCCCTTCCTGGCCTGCCTGTTCCCACTGCAGAGCTGCAGCTTGCCATCGCTCTCTGAAAAGCACCATTTTAGCAAATTTATAGCATTGCATAAATGTGTTGCATTTACCATCAGCTCCCACTGTGTTTCAGCTTTTCTCCCTTCTTACTTGAGAAAGCGTCTTAATTCTTAGTGTCTTTGCATCAGATATGAGTAGCTTGTCAGCCCTTAAGGTTGCCAAACTTCTTTCACTGTGCTTATCAGAGCATTTGTAGAGGGGGAGGAGGAAAAAGTGAAGTGAGCAAACGCGTAAGTACAGCTTGGCTCAACAAGCAAGTTACTTCTGCCACCCTTTGCCAAAGTTCACCGCAGCCAAAACAGGGTGTGGTAACTTTTATGGGTTTTTTTTTTGTTCTTCTGTGCTTACAGCACTCCTGCATCTTTACCAGAGACGGGTCTAAACCATGGACTTTGGAGCAAGGATTGAGCCTTCCTCATGGCACACACTTTTTGTGTGCTGTGAGCTATGCTTCTAGGTGGTGTATTCAAATATTTGTACATACATGATTACATGATTAAAATATGCATGTGCAAAAAGAATTTATCTCCTTTCTTTCCATTACTAAAATTAATCACCTATGAGCTAGTTAATATAATTCAACGAGCTGCCTTGCACTTGATGTGGTGACATTTTTAATGAATTTCCCTTTGTGGAACTATGTCTAATCGGTTGTAATGACTCACCAATAGGAAGGCTAAACACAGAAATTATTCTATTCTGATCCACTGTACAGTCCTTCCTTCCTCCCTCCCTTCCTCCCTATGGTTCTTTTGATTAATCTCTATTTTTAAGCAGCAAAAATCTGGCATTGAGGTAACTCCTTCTGAATTTTTTATATGTGTAATAAAAAATATCGGTGGGATTTGAGCTCTCACCATAGAGTATGTTTTCAATACTGCTCAAATCTATCTGGTGTCTAAATACATAAAGATATATCAGAAATGATAGGATGCTATCTGAAGTAGTTTTTGAACTGCAATATTCAAGAGCGTGTTTGAATGAATATACCTGAAGCATGGCAGACAGTCTGGATTAGTCTTTGAAGGCTGCTGGTGAATATTAGTATTCCGAGTGGCAAAACTACTTTTTACAGGACACAGGGAGTGGGTGACAATTTCATCAAAGACATCGAGCCTTGGGCTGATACTCCACTTTTCTCAGTGAAGTTATGTATGTATTGATCGAACTGATTTGAATAAAGTTCTAAAGACTCTCATGCAATAGTGCAGTCATCCAGGCAGTTAATCTCATGGGACACTGCTAAGAATAATGTAAGTTATATAACTTGCAGAGTCTGGGTACTAAAACTAATGTTTACAGCTCTCTGCCATTTGGTGAGGGGTCAATGTAGGCATATCATGGCCAGCAGGCAAGGAAAAAAGGTACTATTTAATCAGCATATATTAAACTCCAGAGACTAGGGCATGCTTACTTTAAACCGGATAAATCTCACCATTGCTAGGAGAGCCTTTGGTGTGCCCTCACTAAGCAAAAGTGCTGTTCTCTTACTGTTTAGTATATATTTGTTGTCCAGCACCCATTAGGTTTGGCTGGGCAGTGCTTGCTTTTGCCACGAGGCACATGAGGAAATGTGGGAGCGGAGCACAGCCGCGGCCAGCTCTGCTGCTTGGGGAGCCAGCCAGTTACAGGCCCTTTGAGACATTAATTAAAAAAACAGACCTGGTGTTCCAAGTGACCTTCAGGCTCTACCTCTGAGAGTGCTCCCAGCTAACAGCGTGCATATGTTGCCTGTTAATGTTTTCTTAAAATCTTGTTGAATAAATGTTACAGCCCCCATTAAGAACAGCTGTGCAAGTTAGTTGCCGTAATTAGCAGGCCAAATACAGGCCTTTTTGAGAGTTATCTTATATGTTTGTTATTTAAATGATGATTGTTATTGCTAATTACAACTAAACCAGATTAGGATTCAATTAGAGAGAAAGCCACACAGTTCAGCCAAGTGAAAGAAAGTCTAGAAGGTGACCTGTATTTGCAATAATGTAGTCAGACTAGTTATTTTTGTTTAGCTGAACTTGTTATTAAGCTCTGGGCTTGTGTTTTAAGCTAGGCCCTTGTTCTGAGTGACTTTTCACTCTTTATCACGCACTTACAAATCTCCTCCCTTCGCCTGGCTAAGGTTGGTTTGTTCAGTTCTCCCTAAGGCTGGAGTGTTTGCACTTGAGATGGTTTTGTTTAATAAGCATATCCAAAGTAAATTCAAGTTAGTGCCAGGCAAGAAATGGCTAGGTTAAATGATATGTTAATCTGCTACAACTCTATAGTATATTGAGTTTGCAGCTGAATTGGACAACAAGGGCATGGCTGTTGGAAAGACTACTGTATTAGCTTATTCCAGAAAATACTCTCTTGGCCAAGTATTTTAAAAATACAATCTACGTGTTGTTTTGCTTATTGAAGCTTATTGAGAACAGCTTCTTAGTGAGGATCTGCTGGAAGCCCTTTCTCATACTGAAGATTCCCATACTCGGAGCTAAAAATTTGAAGTTGCCGTCTAGAACGACAAAGAAAAGGCATCAGTTGTAGCTGGGTGTGCTAATTTCCATTCTGCTGAGCACTAAAGAATCCATTTGCCATAATCCAGGTTCCTTCACCTTTCAGAAGGGGGAAAGAGTGAAAAGCTATGTCTGAACCCTACAGTACCAGCCTTTAGGCACTACAGCCTATTCATTCTTAGGGCTGTACTTTTTATAATAAATGTATTCAAACAGGACAGGGCCCTTCACATGATAATGACTCAGAACAGCAGATTTTCATCACTAAGAAATGGCCTGTCTTAAAATGCCACAGGTCTCTGTTAGCGAACTCACTTTGATGAGCATTATGATCTTGGCAAGTTCTTTTTCATGCCATAAATGACCCAAATAAGGCATCAGAATACCTTATTTTTCACAGTCTGTTTTTATATTCAGAGACACCCCTCTGTCTGTTCAGGCTTTTTTTTTTTTCCCTTGACCTTGCATTTCAAATAAATTCTAAGGAGATATAATCCCCCTGATGTTTCATTGTAGCAGTTCCAACTTTTATAGACTTAATACCTTCAGGGTTAAACAGATGAATGGAAGGCTATTAAAAGCCTGGTCAGACACCAAAGTGGGATCCAGATCTATCTCATTCTGCTGCCTTCTGACAAATTTAGCATATTCAAAGTCCAGTTGCATTTAAGAAATTCACAGCTTGCAAAAAAATTACAGTAGCAAGAGTCAGGAATGCAGCTATAGACTGGTCTCACTGTTGGTCAGAAACTGGGAGCTCTAATGCTGCGGGAGGACCAGAGGGAGTGCGGCGGTGGGGTATCCTTCTAGAGTTCCCCTCTCCTCCAGAAGGCTTTAGAGCTGCAGATGAGCATCAGGAGAAAGGAATGAGGACTGAGCTTTGAAGGAGAGAGGGGGGAAAATGGTGGGACAAAGCCACGTCATCTCATATTGCTTATAATTCATTAACACAGTTATCTGAACAGTAATGGGCTCCTTGCTTAGCACTGCATTTGATGAAAATCAGATAGGACATAAAGCTATCAAAGTCAAGCTTCTTTAAAGATCACAGTTCACTGAGCAACATAAAAGCTTCAGTAAAACAAAGCATATACAGCACTCTATTCTGGTGTTCTGTACCAGATAAGCTTCAAATAGTCTCTGCAGAAGTACAGACTTATTATGACAGTTATTCACATCTATTCACCAGACAATATCGTAGCTAAGATAAAAATGTAAAATGTTTTATCTGTGGAGAGGAAACTTAAATAAGTTTGTCAAGTCAGCTGATTCAGAGCCTCATTAAAGCAAAAAATGTAATGAATGAAAGCATGTGAGGAAAGTTTGTGTCCAGCTGAAGGTTCAGCTCCCACACACAAATATTGAGGACATACGTACTTTTGTCCAGAAAGCAAACTGACTTTGAATGCCCATGTCTGAGAAGCCTGGCAATACTTTTGCTTAGGTGAAAATGCAAACTAAGAATAGATGATTTCCAGAACATCTAGAACACAGAGCAGATGTTTGGATTCAATGTACAATCTGGTACATGCAGATTGTAATTAATTGGCAAATACTTAAAGAACATGGAAATGTGTGTTTTATTGATGCACAGTTAAACTGTTAGATAATGTAAAACTCACTGTAGATTAATATATATAATAAACACTGTTGTCTATTTACAACATGTGAGAAGTCACCTGAGCAACTAGGAGGTACGTATTCATCTTCATTAGCTGGTGCTATGGCTCACAGCTGCATGGATTTTATCAAGATCAAACCGAGATAAGATCAGTTCACAATCTGGATTTTAGAAGGGCAAGCTGGTCTACAGGTGCTTGGTGCTTTGTAGCTTTCAAGCCTATTAGAATTCAAACCTTCAGAATTAGGTGAATAATTAGATGAGAATGGTTGAATAGAAGTGGGTAATAGGGTGAATTGTGGGTGCAGGTATCAAGGTAGGTGAGCACTGAATAACACTGTCAGGTTTAGGAGGTAGACACATCACTCTGAGGACAGCCAGAAAGATAAATAGGAATTACAGTGCCCTTATGCAGATGAGCTTGGGAGCATCTTGTACTTACAGCTTTAAGAAAACTGCACAGAATTAGTTTGTTCAGATAAAGGGCTTAGTGGTTAGCAACATGGAGTTAGGTTTTGTAGGTATGGCGTTAGGCTCTGCTGCTGATTTCCTATATGGCCTAGGCAAGGCATATAACCTATGGGCATCTCAGTGACCTTCTTCAAGGATAAAACCTACTTTTTGCATATTTGTGAGCCTAGTAGCAAATGAAAAAAATGAGTAAACCTACTCTTTTGGTGAATAAAAAACTGGAAAAACTCAAGTCTGATGTTCCAGAGAAGTAAGAAAACTGCATTTGCTTTTGCTCCTGTTCCATCATTCAGTTTGTGTTCAGTTTTGTTTCTCTTGAAATCAAGGAAGTGTAAATGATGTAAATGCATGTAGATAGGATCCACATTTACTTAAGAGATCCATGTTTATTTAAAAGATATTCCAAATTGCAAAGTCTAATTTATCTTTACTTTATACATTTGGAATCCAAAAAGTGTCACAGATCTTGTTGTACAATGAATTTACTTCTGTGCTTTTCTGTTACAGTTTTATGTGTTCAAAAGCATTACATCAAAGTATATGCTAGTGCTGTGATAAGTTTTATCCTTTCTTTCATTACATGCAAAGATCAAAGCATGTGCCTTGGTAGGCAGGAGGAAATAACTGCTATCCCAACAGATGGCAATACTAGATACAAGACAGAGAAATGGAAGATCTCTATTGATCTGCACAGTTCTTTTCAAGCAGTTTTGTTGCATTATTACTTGATTTTGTGTTCAGTTTCAAGTCTCCAGTCATGTTGGTTTCTTTTGATTATGTACAGTCAGAATGCACAGTAATGCCCTTGAAGTTTTGCCATCATTTTAACAAGTGTTAGATTCAACAGGAGTTGATTATCTTCTAGTACCTTTTATCAGTTAAAATTCAATAATACTGTTTCACATTCCACAAGGGATTTTTTTAAGTACTCTTCTGTTGGAGGAAATAAGTATAAAATATGGAAAAATCACCAAAGTACCAGCAGAGTCTGAACTGTCTCAGGAGAAAAGATGAGATGAAAAGGCTGGGAGACCTAAACTACCTTTGACCTAAACTACCTTTTACCCCTTTCTCTAGGCGCGGATAGGTCAGGGTTCAGCAAAGCACCGCAGTGGGAAGGAGCTGGTGCGAGGCTGATAAGGCAGGCAGGCAAATCGTTAGCTTTGTTTGTGCCAAGAAATGTGTGGTCAGTAATTACAAATATCTAGCTGAAAAAAAATTATTCTCTGGTTCTTCAGCACCAGCAACACAAAGCTGTATTAGGAGCCTTTGCTGCTCTTCTCCCTCAGTAAATTTTTGTTTCTGCATTACTTTTTTTCTTTTTTAAATATACCCACAGGCCATTTTTAATGAATTTGCTGTCTGACAAAAGCTCAGTTTGTTTCTGTTGAAGTCATTGTCCAAATTACATTTTTCAGTGAAGGGAAGAACATACTCATAATAGAGAAAAATATTTAAATATCAACAGAGATATTAACATTAATAGAGATGAATAATTAAATATTAATAGAGCTAAACACAATAGAAATAAAAACTTAAATGCAGCATTTTAAATACAGGTCACCAAGCCAGAGAAAACCTGTAACTTGCACTTGTCTCAAGGAGGAGTGCTAGCTCCTGCAATTCTGGTTCTCATCAGTTATTTTAAACTAGAAAACATAACAGACTAGAAAATGAAAAATAGATTTTGTTTATTTGAACATTAATATATATTCAAGCTGCATTATTCTCCAGTAAAATGAAAGGATAGTTTATATCGCATACAAATCTGTACAGTTTGTACGTGAGCTGTCATTTAGAAAGGCATGCCTGCCGTATTGTGATACACTCAAAGCAGACCTCGAGTTCAGGTACAGTGCACTGATTTTATCTAATCAAGGCTGTCGTCTGCTGCCTTCCTGCCCTCCTCAGCTTCCTCGAGCTCTTAAAGGTGCCAGTGCACTTGTGGAACGGTGCCACGGCTAAGGCCAGGGTGCTGTGGGACGGCACCCTGGCCTGCATGCACAGTCCCAGGGCACACAAGAAGTCTCCAATATTTTATAGCCAGGAACTGAATGCAATGAAATTGCACCTCCTTCTTGATGCCAGCTGAATTTATTTCAAAAGCATGCAGAGTTATCAGAAAGATTGTGTAAAATTTTTACTTGGCACGTGAAGAGGCAAGTCTGGAGTAAAGTCAATCTCTGTGTAAGCAGCAGAGGGATAACATTTGAATTAAGTTTTTTGAATGGGATGAAAAGAAATAACGTGCAAAGAAAAGCAATTAAGAGTGGAGCCCCTTTGTCAGGAGGAGCAGAGGCGGTGGAAACTTTTTGAAAGTAGAAGAGAGAAGAATGCGATGATGTAAAAAAGCATATTTGCCACTGTAGCAATCATATTGCTGTGGATGGAGATAAGCTGGTTGCAGAAGTATCTTTACTGAACTGCTTTCTACCTTCAGCACCCTGATTTTTCGTTATGCCCAGTCCAGGACCAGCCTTGCTGGTAGGCCAGAACAGAAGCTCCTTAAAGCAATGGAAGAAGCGTTCCTGGTTTTTGTATTGGCGATCGCCTGAGCAATGGGACAGGAAATAGCAGGAGGAGGGTGTTTTGCTGGATTAGTTTAGATTAGTACAAAGCAGATGGCAGGATAGATATGGAGTGGCAACAGACCGCAGACATGTTAGCTTTGGGATAAGGACAAGACTACGGATGGTTTGGACGGACAGGGAAGAGGCGATGATAAGTTAGCTGTGATGAACCTGGGCTTGGGAACAGGGATAGACATAGGGTGAGCTGAGGGGATAGAGGTAAGCACAAATAGAAAGAGGACAAACGTGGGCCCCAAAACCCAACTATCATATTGAATTTGATACAGTACACTGACTAAAAATTATTTTATTATCTAAACTCACTTTACTGGACTATTTTACTAGCTTTGAAGCTCACCTTCACTCTCTTTTCCAGTACAGTGTTTCGTGAGGTTTGATAAATTAAGGCTCTTTTTACTACCAAAAAACAAGGCATTACATGTTCAAATTAGATTTTATTCACTCAAAACCTTTCATATTGAAAAACAAACTTTATGCATTGCTTTTATTGCACTGTATGAGTTTGCTGTCTTTGTATTTCTCTTCTGTTCAGGCTTTTTATATTTTCACCAGTGCCACATACTTCCTACAGGATTATAAATCAGTTTGTAGCTCTGTCCCTCACTCTTTTTCTTCTTTGAAAACAGGGATGTGGAGGCAGAAGTGAAAGAAGGATGAAGAATAATAACCTCCAGCACAGGAATGACGTAAGCATTCATCCATCATTACTGGTTAAAACCCTGGAGGGAACACTCGCTATATAAAGCTCTATGAGTACATATGAATTATGTATACGAGAGCAACAAGGTGATGATCTGAATTTTAAATGGCTTTGTGAAACTTTTAGAATGACAATTTCTCCAAAACAAAGTGGGGATTCCTAAAATCCCATTTAGCTACCTGTTATTACATAAACACCATGGTAGCGACAAGCATGAGGGAATTAAGTCTTCTAAATGTTGAGAACAGGAAAAAAAAGCATATAAATGTTTTCAATGCCCCTGAAATTAATTCAGATGCTTAAGTTTAGCTCCCCAACAATACAAAATTATTATTACTTTTTTAAATAAAAAGAACTAATCAGAACCATGGATTTTCCAAGAAATTTTTCCAAGGCGGTAGGATTAGGGCAATCCTACTCTTAATCAATTCCCCAGTTACTGAAAATATATTTTAGGCTCTTTGTAACTAGTGATGTCCCAAACAAGGCCCAGGTGTAGTTGTGAGAGGGTGTTATTGCAAGGCAGGGATTATTCAGAACACATGGTATGGATGAGACCATTATGTTTTTGGGAGGAGGAAGACAAGATGGGTTGATGTGGGCTGCACAGACATGAGATATGCTGTGCTCCATGCCAAAGCCAAAGACTGTTCAGATCCTCTTTAGTTTGCTAGTATGTACGTAGCCAATACCTCTGCAGACTAAGCTGCTATGTGGGCACCCTTTACACCTGCCATCAGTTACTGTGGGCATGAAAGTCACAGCATGATGTCTTTCAAACAGGCAATGAGTAAAAATAAAATAGTATTCCTAATAGTGGAGTGGAGGGAAAACACTAATGGAAATAGATAAAAAGGAACTTAAGAAAAAGTAGCATGGATAGGCAGCTTTGGTATCTGTACATGCTAAGCACTCTGTTTCTACCAAAAATCTCTAGAGCTACCTTAGATATCATGATTTCTGCGGCTAAACCCCAAGTTAGGTATCTGTATACCCAAAGAACATCTGTCTGCATGCTTCCCGGTGAAGAAACATTTGCAGGATGCTAGAAATTCTGTTGCTTTGAAAAACAAGCACCACTTGGTACTTAACCAACTTTATATGACTAGACAATCAGTCATACATCCAAGATGTGAAATAGCTGTTCTGTCAGCAAACACTGAAGTATATTGGATTTAAAATATCTGGCATGTTCAATTTTATAGTATTACCTCTGAGAAGAATTTTCAAGGGCTATGGGAAAACTAACTAAATGAGCTGGGGGAACATAATGCCAACAGGAGTATCAGCAGGGAGGACTTACTCTACAGAATGGTAGTCTTAGGAGATACCTGCTCCTGAGGCTGTGCTTCCAGGACATGACTAGTCATAAAATGTACTAATCTCAAAGTTTGACTATGAAGGCAGCACTGAGTGACGTTGATGCAATCTGCACCTTAGAGCTCTTCCATTCTCTGCTTTCCAAAGCCCAGGGCTGGAATGGGCACAAGCCACTAGTCACGCTTTTAGTCTTCTTTTAGATGGGTTGTTTCAACAGCTTTCAGGATAGTTGTACCAATGTTAGTACCTGAGATTACTCTCCCAGTATCACAGCCTGAGAGGCCATCAGTCACAGCAGCTGACACATCGTGGTGCAGTGAACACTCCTGTTACAATGGTGACCATTCTCATTATGTGCATTGCAGAGATGAAATATTACATACAAATTCTGTAAGTATCTGTCCATCACAAATAAGCTTTTTACTAAAGTAAAAGTAAGGTATTCTGGCCCAATCACTTCTAGCCAAGTCTTCTTGTAGGTTTCTGATGGAGCAGGATGAAGTTTTTCAGCCTCCTAGTGTGTTTGAGCACGTGCATGTGTGTAAAGATATAAAACAAAATGTAGGAATATTATGAAACTTTGTGTCAAAATTTCTTGTTTTGTCTATATAAATAATTTTTAAAAATCTAATAATTCAAATAAACACAAATTATAATGCTTTAGAAAAGTAGAATAGCTTGAATTGTGTGAAATTCTAAGCTTTTCGATTTAATGACACATTTTGGGACCAGACACCAATATCTTTGGCTATTCAGTCTGCAGAAACCATATCATCCTTGTCAGAATTATTTAAAATATTTTTTTCTCTTTAATCTTGAAAAAAACACAATGGTAAAAAAACTAAATAAAACAGCAGCTTTAGTTACCAGCCATGCAAAATCAAGTCAAATTGTTTCTGAGTAGTAAATGACTGTTCTTCCATTATTTAAAAGGAAAATTAGAAGACCTACATAACAGTTCAGTAACTTAACTTTTTGGGAAACCACACTTCTTAGACGACTGAAGCATGGTGTTGATGAAAGCGTGCATGTTAAAGCAGACAAATATGTCTAGTGAAAATATCATTCCGAAGGATTTGGAGATGTTTATTTTGTTTTGCTCTTGGGAAAGGTCTAGTCCTGTCAAATATATATAACAAAAGTGTGAAATTCTGTTGAGAGATCAGTATTTGAAAACTCTCTTTCATCCTGAAGGGCTGAAGTATACATGGATGTCTGACTTCCTTTCTGTGGAAATGAGAAGAAGACTCTAAGGCATTTGATACATTAAATATAATATAATGTACTTAATTCTGACTTTTCAAATTATGTAGTTACACCTGTCTCAGAAAGGTGTAATAGATTCTGTAGCAAGTAATGAACAGGTATTTCCTATATAAGAATATAATTTCATATTTTCTAGGGAGCTAATGGGGAACAATAAAATTTTCTAAATCAGATTCTCAGCAGAAATATTAGGAAGCAGGTTTGTAGTTCCCAAACCATATCTTAGGATCTTTGGTGTCTTACCCCTCATAAACAAAAAAACACACATAAGATGCTTTCTTTGGAAATATGAGCCTTAAACTGACAGAGGTTTTATTTATTTATTTGTTTGTTATTACATAATGCCATACATTTTCATAGTTCTTCAGAAAAATAAATACAAAAACAAATACAAAATCTGCCTTCACATGGCCCTAAATCTGTATGCATAATTAACTGTCAGGATGAAACTTCACTGATTTTGGTTAAGCTACATATGTTCTTCAAGATCAGTATTGGGACCCTAAAAGCCTAAGCAAAGCCAGTATATCAAAATGAAGATGTGAAGCAGAGGGAGTTCTGTAAGAGACTGATTCAGACCTGTACTCCTACAGATCTTGTGAATCCGATTCTATATTGAATGATTTGTTTATTTTATGTAGCCTAACTTCAGAGATTCATCAGAAGACTGTGAGCTATGATGAAAACAAAAATGAAAAGATTGTCAACTGTGGTGAAAGAAATGAATTTGAAGCAGATAATGAGAAAGGACACTGGAGTAACTGCAAAAAATAACTACTTACTTATTTTGCTTGCAATGTGATGGGAAATCCTTAATGTAAGCAACACTTACATAGGCAGAAACTGGTAAAAGCAGTTTGAACATGAAAATATAATGTCATAATATATTCATGGAGGTGAGACGGGTCCCACTCATATGGAGAGTATTAATCATGCCCTCCAAAGCAGAACAGTCGCTCATGGGCTGCCAACCATTTAACAGATCATTAACAGGTCAAAGTCAGTTCCACAACTGTCTGCAAACTTTGAAATATTACCAAATAGAAAATCAGCTCAATAATGGATGATTTCAGTGCCAAGACCAGGAAGGACAATACTAAACAGAAAATACCAGAGAAGGACAAGTGTGGCTCCCAGAATCAAAACCGTCTCACCTTGCCAGGCAAGGATGGCTTATGGAGCTGCTACAGAAGTAGAGAGCTTCCCCCAGCTCTCTGCCCCTTCCCGTCCTTGCACTTTCTCATCCCTTCTGCATGGATGGCTCAGCTGCTCAGGTAAAAGAATTTAGCCGGCAAAATTTACAGTCCTGCTTCCTTGGGTAGACTGATATTGGTGCCAGCGCACCATTACGAGCCCATCTGCAAACAGCAGTGATACAGGAGCAGAGCCATACCTGAACTGGGGAAAGGAATTACCATGAGAGGGTCAGGAGTAAAAAGTCACAAAAACCATCTCAAAGCAAGCCATTCCCTCTCCTGGTAGTAGTGCTTGTAATAAGTGGATTAGTAGCATTCCCACAAGGACACCTATGAAATATATAAGGAGCAGATAATAGAGCAGTACTTTCACACTGAAATGAAAAAAGCATTGTAACTGATACAGAAATTAAATCTATCAGAAGAGAACACATCATGGTCCTGTCTGTGGGACAGTACCATAGATACTGGAATAACTCTGGTTGCTTGTGGTTATACCTCCAGCTGTGTGACACTAGCCAAAGCAAGCACCATTTCCAGAGAAAACGTGACAAAAAGAGAAGTGGCAAAATCGTCCACAAAGGACAGTTAATTAAAAACAAAATGAAAAGAAGAAATAGATTAGTGGTGTCCAAAAACTGAGAGGTGACTGTAAAATACATGTCACCTTCAGGGCCAATTGGTAATATTACGCCAGTTGGTGGGTATGCTAAACTCAAACAAGCAGACACTGAGAACAGAAAGCAATGATCTAAGGTTTTCAAGAGGTACTAAGCAGGTTAACATCAAGAGAAATAATGACATGGAAAAACAACTTTAACACAAAGCAAAAGACATCTCATCTCACTGACAGCTGGAAGATTCAAATTTAAAATAGAATCCATTGTACAAACATAGTAAAAAGGTGATACCTAATCTACGTAGTTAATAGACATGGGAACTGCAAGACACAGTGAAAGATGCGGGTTGAATAAAAGAAGGGAGAGAAGAAGGAAATGGTAAAATTGGCAGGTTTTGCTCAGTGAGTAGCTGTCTTGGCTTTCTGCCAAAGCTGTTATTTCTGTCTCTCTGCAGACTTCAGTGTCATAGACATACACCATGGATCTTATATGTCATCCTGACGAGACTATGGAGGAGACTCTGCACTGATTCATGCCTAGAAAGTTTTATGAGAGACTAGAGCTACTTTTATTTCCTTTTGATAAAATGTAGAGAAACTAATATTCCTATGAGAGCCATGGAGGTCATGTAGCAAGAATGTCACATGACACAGTTTTCGGTTTTTTTAAGGAACGTATATCTTGATAGGGTCTGCACATCTGGCACATAAATGTCTCAGATTTACTGGAAATTCAAATACAGTTTTCAGTGGAAACTTCACAGAAAATGTAACCGCCAATGACTTACTTTTTAAATGAATTAAACCTCAATGGGTCTGTGAAATTTTAAAAACTGCACTCAAGCTGCAGCTAAATCCCTTCTGAGCGTAAAGTAGCATGAACTGAGCAGCTGGCACTTTCCCTGAGAGAGTGCATTAGCTATTCTGAAAGAAAAATAAAATGTTCTTTCCTTGACAGCACCAGTCTCCAGTTGCTCCATTTCCTGCTGCACACAGTACTGTAGAAGTTTATATCTCAAGCTGTGGTACATCTACCAGTACTGAGCGTGTGCAGCCAAAATCACCCCAAAAAACATGCTGAAGGAGGGTGAGCATAAGCAGATGAGCTGTCGCTGTTGATCCTGCTGTACAGCAGAGCAGCATGGAGGTGAAGGGAACAAGGAGCAGGACTTGAATGCGAACACCTGATAATAGCTTCATGCTCTGAAACAAATTGTGACTCTTTCCTTCAACACTTTTAATGTTAGAGAAATCAAGTGAATAAAGAGCAGAGAATACACTATGGCCTGTGTAAATAACAGTCTCCTCACATGCTCAGTTTTATTGCCATACAAGTGGCTGAGGACTCTCTGTTTTATGCAGCTATACCATGGCTGTTAGCTACGACAAGACTCTTGCTGCCCTTTTTCAGAAATAGGAAGTGGAGAAGAATTTATGAAGTCATGGTGAAGCCCAAGAAAAGGTCTAACAGGAGCTGCTCTGCAGTTGACTGTCTTTTAATGTCTAGTGGGCTCACCCAAGAGGACTTTGGTCCTCCTAGTCCTTGCTCTAGCAAACACTTAATATGTAAACTATGTAAAATATGTAAAGTTCTTACTGGAGGAGCTACTTGTACTCAAGTTTTCCCTGCCAATTCAAGTGAAGTAATCATTAAGCAGAAGAGCCATTCTCTCTCTGGGTCAAAAAATACCAAATCATGCTGCTAAAACAGGGTTCGATAAGCTTGAAGCTTACCCACAGCAATTACCACAGCAGATGGAAGTTGCTAAGCTTCTTCTGCTGGTACCTGGAAGAGATGAGTTCAAGTATAAGAGGAAAGAGATTAGAAACTTAAAGCTGTAGCCAGATGGAAGTGATTCCAGTTTCACTCCCCACAGGGTGTCCTTTGTAGTGCTGCCTCTTAACCCCTCTGTTGCTCCATGCCCCAAGTGCTGGGATCAGGGGAACGGTACGTGCTCAGCTGATTAAAGGCATCTGTCTGGAGGCTGTCTGTATGTTACCTACAACCTGCCCCAGCTGTACGATCCTCAAAGCAGGTCTGCTGCAAAGCACCCTCTCCAGGGCACCTGACACTGCAGCGGAGCACAAGACCTGCCAGTCTCTCTTGCTTCCCATTGTGCCTCAGAGGATCTGTTTCAAATATTAGACAAAAAGGAACTTTAGAGATCTGCCATTAATAATTTTCACAATACATTATACCAGCCACTGGCCTCTGTCTAGATTTTCAAGGATACAAAATCGCAGACTCAGACGTTTTTTATAGGTAGAAAATTTGTCTCTGTGAGTGAATTATACCTATTCTGGGCCTTAGGCTAAGGCAGTGTTGGGTGAAAATTCTATACTTTGAAGAAAAGTGAGTTTTTTACTTAGCTGATCCTAAAATCTTTGGATTTGCTTTGAGACTCTTGGAACAAGAGGTGGAGAGATTAGTTAGAGCAGAGATTGAGACAACACTATTAACTTCAATTTAGGTTACAGCACTGGATTGCATGTATAATTTTACCAATTATATACATATACATCTGTATCTCTTCAGGTTATTATGAAACAGAGAAGTAGGCATAGTGGCTCATACTCATCTAGAAATGGTTAGAGCTGATAATTTACAGAAATTAACAGTAGAACAGAATAATGATTTGCCAGATTAGAAGGAATCATATGAACACATCACATTTCCTTTAAAAAATTAGCCAATGTGATCAGGTGGAAAGAGAATTCTATGGTATTTGATTTGGGGTTGAAGAATAGAAAGAGGTTATTAGCGCTTTGATGCAGAATTATCAAAGAGAGAGATGAACAAAATGAAGAATAAAAGATGAAAGGGTCATATTTTCTTGTTTATACTAAAATCCTTCACGGTTTTTCCTTAAACAAATGGTGTACATCTGGTAAATTTAGAAAGAAAATATAAAAATAAATGAAACTCAATCAAGAAAGTATATTAACTAGCTTCTTTGGAAAGTATTGGATAGCTCATTTAGCAATATAAGAATCTCATGAGTGAATACATGTGCTGGAACTTTATTTGTGCAGGTGGAGAGTGAGTCACCTTTCCAATGAAGAAAATAATATTTCCAAGAGGAAAATAAATTATGAAATATGGAATGAAGCAAAAATCAACAGAGAATTGAGTGGAAATTATTTGTGCGTATCCTTTATCTGAATTCAAAGCAGTATCTATCTTTCTTCAATGGTAAAACCAACTGTAGTGTTTAACATTGTCACATCAAGCCATAAGAACTATGGCTTGGGTGATATTTAGTTCAAAATTGTTATTTAGCATGTGTTTGTCACAGAGCAAGCTGTGAGTGAGTTCTTTTATTCTCTAAATTCAGCAAAAAGGTGAACTTGGAGAAATGTCCTATCCTTCATGCTTTTAGTTCTATTTTTTTACTCTGTTATGCAGCCTAACAACAAAGTTAAGAAAAACTCAGCTGTGACAGTTCTTATCTGGGGATAAATGCATTTCCAAGGAAACAGATGTCCCACTTCTGTGAGATGGAGACAGAGGTGACTTTGTAACCTCTTTTTACTTGTTTGGGATAAAAGTCAGTGGCAGGCAGCTGTCTTTGCCTTCAGTCCCTGGTACAGGAGGCTAGCAGAAGACATTATAAGTCAAGAAATGCCAACGCTGTAGAGAGGTAATAGGATGTAACATGTACCATATTGTATCACACGGTGCTCTGTGCTTAAACAACAGAGTTGTAGACACTGCTAAGATGAGAGGGAAAACTCCAGGACTGTACTGTTCAGCATTAGAAGGATCTTTTTTCTTAACAAAATAGGTAGTGCGTTAACATTTCTTCACGTTATTCACACCAGGAATATTAGTACCATGGAAGTTACCATGCTAGAGCACGCTTGTTGCCGGCTTGATTTTACATGTTTTTTCTGACAGCAATCAGCACCAGAAACTTTGGGGGAAGTTCTTCAGGGAAACTCTGAAGAGGAATAGACACTTCTACCTACCTTTAACCAACATAGCTTGGCTTTATAACTGACTAATGAAGATTTTTTTAAATTTGTTTTTTTTAAAAACAGCTTTTATCCTTTCTAATTTAATAGAATGGTCTCATCATCTACATAAATGTCTAGTGCTTTAGAATTTGTTGGCTTTCATGTCTTTTTGCATTTGTTTTAATCTAGTTATCATAGGCAGACATGAAATGTAACACCCCCTCATTAAAATAAATGTAATGTTGTGACACAAACCGACAGAAGCAAGTAAGTCCCAAGACAGTGTTCCTCCCAGCCTCCTCTCTCGCAGTACTGCCAAGACACTATATAAAACAAGAATCTTCCCTCGCAGTATTTACAGGCAGGAAGGTTAACACAAGAAGAGGTCAGATGGAGCAATAATTTTATTCATATTTTTTCATTCTGGAACTCCATGAATAGCACATTGTGTCAGGATACTTACAGGAGCACTGCTGATTGTGACTTGGGTGACAGAACCTGTTCTGGGTGATGGAATATTGCCTGGAAAAAGGTCTCTGGCAGAGGTGGCTTTTTAAGATGGTAACAAAGTAACCAAACAACTACAAGGCACCAAAACAAGAAAGAAATCAGAATCAAATTTATTTATGTCTTTTTAGTCTATTCAGTTACATTTTGTGATGTTAATGCTATTACATGGATCTTTGCTTTATTTTAAATGTACTTTTTAAATAGTTATAATAAACTCTGCAAAGAGCTTTTTTTCTGGTGGTTTCACAGAAGGCCATTTTACTGTGGCTCCCACTGCAAGGGAAATGCATTTCTTGAATAGCTGAAATAAATGGTTACTATTTGACAAGAAGCATCATTTCCAGATATCAAGCATGTCCAGAAATACCATTTCCAAAAGACTGCTCAATCTCAAGCATGTCACTGAGGGAAAAAAGTACATCTGTGCAGAGACTGTTCTCTGATTTTCACCTTTGATATTCCCCTGTAAATTGAGTTCGAATATATTTTCCAAAGCAAGGTATCATTTCAGTTTTATTTGATGTGTAAACTTATTAACATAAAACATATGCACTTCAGGACTAAGCAAGGTTTACCCCCGACAGTGTGACAGAGTTTGTTGGAAATAAGTTGTACAGAAATTCACAGCTCCAAAATACAGTACACATGTGGAGTTTTGCAGATGGGCATATTACAGATGTTAGTGATAAGGAAAGAAGATGAAGGACAGTTTTTAACATCCTGAGGTGGAAAATCAAGCTGTATCTGCATTGGATGTTAGAAGGACTCTAATAAGTAGCAAAGGGGAGGAGAAACTTGGGCATTTTAGTGACTAAGAGATGGTAGGCCTTTGTAATTTATTTTTTTAATAGGGAAAATTACAGTAAGTTATGGTATAGGCAACGTTCCTATGAGGATTTGGGACGGGATGCCCAGAAAAACTGTGCTCCCAGCTGCAAACAACTTGCTTACTTCAGCTTTGCAGATCTTCATCCAAAGCTTAAGACTAATTACAACCTTGACAAAATACTGTAAATGAAATCAAGACTTTGGATTGGCTGCCAGAGCAGGCAATTAAATGCCTAGAAATGCTTGTGACAGCAGCTTTTCTCAAACTCATCTTCCCAGCAGTCATTACCGAAGAGTGATGGTGTTTCATTTTCATTTTTAAAAAATGAAGGTTCTAATATACATAATGACACTAGAGACACAAACAGTTTAGATTTAGCAAGTTCAGTTTAGTCTGGATAACATCTTGAAATCTGACTGTTTGTCTTGTGTTCTGAAATGTTAAATATTTCCTAGCTTTGTACTGGGAGCTTTAGTAGTTTGACTTGCCCTGCCTGGTACCTGAACCTCATTACAGGAATGCAAGCCAAGTAGGGAAAGGCTTCACACATTTTGAAATGCTCAGAAGTCTTCATTCAGTTCCAGTTTAGGCAATAAAAGTTTTAGAGGACTAAAGCAGGTCTTTGACAGCAACAAATCTGAGTTCAACAAGATACTCATCAAAGAAGGTTTAAACTCACATGTTTCCTGTCTCCCTCTGCACGCGGATGAATGTCCTGACGGTAGTTACTCTACCCTAGACTATCCCAGGCTGTTTGAGCCTGTGGGAGGTGAAGTGTGCTCTGTTGCAGTTTCAGCAAAACATGGAAAATTAATTGGTCCAGAGAAGAGACTGTGCAAAGGAGTAGGGCTCTGTAATTTTGATTATCTCTAAGCAGACAGATGGGGATGGGTGTTCTAGTTTCCTGTCCCCATCCTTCATTCCTAATACAGGTTGTTATGACACTTTGGTATGTTTGTGAAAGATGATATCCAAAGTCCTTGTGTGAGAGGCTGGCTGGCCTGTTCCCTCCACTCAAGGTGCCTGTGCTTGGCAGAAGATGCAGTCCTGAGTGAATGGAGCCTGCTGGCAAAGCCCTGAGAAAAGTGCGGTAGTAGGAGAGGACAAAGGAAGTATGAAGACATATGCTTGCACTTATCTTACTGGCTACGTGAAAGTGGGTCTCCCTGGGGCAGCTGCCTAACCTCACTGATTTCAGAGTTATGCCAGGCTCCTCATTTGGGGAGGCAGGCTCAGCTGCAATGCTCGATGCATTATAGTGAGCTGTAGCATTGACTGTGCCACAGTTCTTCATTGGATCTGAACACTGACTCTAATCACAGACTCATTTCCAGAGCTCTGGTTTTTTGGTATTAAAAAGTAAGATAATTGTTCAATACCGCTAAGCAAACAGAAGGAATCAGTGGCATGGTCTCCTCCTAGGATGCCCCCTCACTGTGGAGGAGGAAGCCACAAGACGGCACTGAAGCATCACTTTCCCAGAGAGAGCAGAAAAACGAGGCCAGAGCCCTCCAAGCTGGGAGAGCTCTCTCCTGCTGGAGTTATGCCTTGCATGTTTTGCCACTGAGCTAGAAGTTGTATGGTGTGATACTTTTATGATTCTTCAGTAGAAATACAAATTAGCCAAACCCCAAAACACTAAACGTTTGAAGTGGCTTGGCTTGTATCGATGTTTTTTTAATGTTTGCAAATCTATGTGCTTGCTCCTGCCTGGTGGAGCCCTAGACAGCCTCAAGGAAAGCTGCTCTAAGATTGTTCCAACTAGATTACAGCCATGAACTCCAGGACACGTTTTGAGTGCATTTGTGCCTATGCAGTCACAACCCAAATCCCACATCAGACATGTTCAGATAAGTTTGGAAAAGCTTTTCAGTGACTCATCAGCGCTTTGTGTGCTTAGCAGGACAGAAATTCAGAGTTTTTTCTTGACAAGCTTTATGTAAAGCTTTACCTCAGAGCTGAAAATATTTAGGAAAAAGACAGAGAACAGACAATCCTCTGTCCTACATTTTTTGATGGAACAATGCTCTCATCCTACCCACTGGAGCTTGATTTAAACCTGATTATTGAATTAAATGTACATTTTGTATTTGTTAAATGGCTTCTGATAAGGGATGCCTTCATGTTAAAGTTCCTAATCTTAAACAAACTAGGACACGAAAATTCAAGCCTCTGCTTGAAAACAACAGGAATCACATACTCCAAGTGGAGGCCTCCAAATGAGAAGACAATGAAGATACATTTGGTAAGGAGTATTAGATGGAATAACAGTCCTTCACTGGACTAAACTGACCACATGCTCTTGTGGTCCTAGGATCACATTAAATTTAAACAACAGAGAAAAGCTTTCATTTATTCCTGCTTACATTCATGATACAAAATAATTGCCAAATAAATAAATACCAGAAGGTGGGTTGCTAAGGATGAAAAAAAACCCTCAAAACTCCAGCGTTCAGATACAGTACACCTAGGAGTGTACTGTGTTATTAGGCCATGCTCAGCATGGGAGAAACACCTAAGTGGGACATTCTGCCATTCCCTTGCTTTTGCTCAGTATCTCTCACTGTGAACCAGCAGTTCACAGTGGTGTCAGTCAGGGAGCCGTTGTGCTTTGTGCAGCTTCTTGGCAGATCAAGGATTTAGAGACTAGCTGTACATAGCATGTAGATTCCCAGGGATGGAGAGAGAGGCAAAAGCACTGCATGGGACCTTCAGGAAAAGGGAAGTAGTTTGGTGTTTCAGTTTCTGGCCATTTACATACCCTGATGAGTGGTTTATCCTGCATTATGAAGAAGCCCAGGGTACTGGTAGCACTAAATTCACCCAGTTCCCAACATTGAGATGTACCTGGTCTATGACTGCAGGACTTCTACAGTGCAATTCTGTTACCTCTCATGGACCTATTCAGAGGAAGGCCATAAAACGGATCCTCCCCCCCTCATAGCTTATGAAGGCCAAAGAACTGAGAGTCCAAACACACAAATCCTCTAACAGTGCAGCAGAAGTAGTACCTGCATTTTGAGGCCTGAGCAGCCATGCACGTATCTCTGAGACTAGGGCTACTAGAAGCCTGAACAGGATGTATTGTCCATTGCACCCCCAGAACAGTTACAAGTCTTGCAGATTTGTTGTTCTTATGCTTCAAAGAGGAGAGATTTTCCTTAACAACTTTCTCTGGCATCGGTTAATTCTTGTGAGCAACTCAGGTAGCAATGAATCAGGCCTTTTTTTTAATTTTTTTTTCTTTCTTTCTTTCTTTTTGGCAGATCTGCATGAGGTGTGGTGCAACCTTCACTACTTTGAGAGTACAGAGAATGACAGGCAGAGAAGCCTTTGTGTAAAGTTGCCTTTCATCTCAGCTGGGTTTTAGCTTGCAAAGCTATATTTTTGAAAGAAAAGGTTGCCTGCCAGCTGACACTGACATTGTTATATATAACACATTCTAGAAAATAGGTCTCTCTACAGGTTCCCTCCATTTTTAAAAATGGCTGTTTAGTCTGTCAGTCCTGGAAGGAAGGTTTGAAAAGAAATTGTGTGGGCAGATAGGGCGCATGAAACGCATTGCATTAGCAGTCCCGGTGAAGTCTGCCAATGGAGCAGGGACAACAGCATGGTTTAACCTTGACACGGCATGATAAAATACAGGGAGTTCAGTCATCAGCCATTTCAGCCTTAGCTATGGCTTCTGAGACGTTAATCATTACTGCTAATTATGGCTCTATTGGGCTTTTCAATGTGATTATCAGCCCATGGTAAGTGGAATAAACAGGCCACATTCCCTCTTGTGAGTCTCCACAGAGCTGTCAGAAGTGCCGCTGGCCTGAAAAGGCCTGAAGCAAAGTCCTACAAGTAAAAGAAGGTAAATCCTGTGATTGTTTCCCAAACCCAGCCCCTTTGTAGGGGTCTGAAATTCCTACAGTACACTGTACATGCTCAGCCAGTCCGCTAGGCAATCGTCCAGGAGCAGAGATGACCTTTAAAGCTAACACCCAGGTGCTGGGCCTGAAACAGCTGATTTACGTCAGGTCAAAACAGATTTATGTATATATGTACTTTAAAATCCAATGAAGATTTTTAAATATCTGTGAAGGACAGAAAGAGAAGTACAGAGATCATGAAAAAGGAAATCAGGAGTCTTTAGCCCTTTGGAAGTGGGTCTGATTTGCTCTGAGGGAACTGGTGGTTTGCTGACTATAGATAGATTTGTTTTGTTTAAAACAAAGGTTCTCAGCCTCCTTTAAATCTGGAGACCTCCTCCCACCTAGCCAGTCCTATACCAGTAAGAGCAGGAAGGTATGATTATGACCAGGCTGTTTGTAACCTGGAAAGCAGTGATCTTTCAGTCTGAGGACATGTGATTTAGAGTCTGTTTTGCTTATTATTCAGAATACTTTGTACGTTGAATGACTTGTACAGCATTGTGGGTGTAAATGACTCCTTATGAGCTCATATAGGAAACCCTTCTTTGTCGCAGAGAATTTGCCTTGTAAAGAGCCAAAGTACAGAGAAAAGACAAGCAGAGGAATTGTCAGTTTGCTGCTCCTAGAACTGCAGTGGATTCTTGTGCGAAATCTCTCCTTGTCTTCACACGTTTGGAGTCTCAGGCTTCTGAGAAGAAAGAAAGTAAATTACAGGTAAGGAAGTAGTCACTATTAGCTGGGAGGTTCTTGGTGTGTCAGAAATTGTTCTGTGCTTGAGCTGTTGCAATAGGACAACACTAAATAATTAGCTTATTGCAATGGGATTTTAATCCCAAATCATGCAAGAACAGGTTGTGAAAAGAATAGAACTGAAAGATGCCAAGAGAGTACTTTCCCATGAAAACTAATCCAGGAACATTTGAACATCCAGAAGAAAGGGTTAAGGTCTACAGAAAGGGCAGGCAGGGAGGCCAAACACATCACCTTTGGACTGGATGTTGAGGTTCCCTGCCATAACAGAAGGCAGTGCTGTAAGGCGCTGCGGAGCCTGCAGGGCTCAGCAGCAGAGCAGGTTTCCACTGTAACAGTTACCAGTGCAGGAGTGGATGATACGACAGTACACGTTTTAGTTGAAGAGGCAATACTCTGGGTGTTAATGGAATAGTCGGCGTTTCTTGGCTATTCCTGTCATTATCCTGTCACGATTATGTGCTGCATGTGTTCTTACTTGAGGACTAGTATTTCCTATGAGATCATTTTAAAATGAAAACGCTAAGCAATACAAGCTAATGCAAATGAGAGCAAAGCATAGATGCCAGCATTCATGTCTGCGTGCCTATTTTAGGTGGTAGGATAAACAGTTAAGATTTTATTTAAATACAAAAAGCTTCTACTAAAACAAGAATCTGGAGGCTTAGTAGTAAAGTAAGAATCTATATTAAAAGCATGCCATTTCATTATAATTATGAAAATGGGACATTATTAAAATCCTCTCTGAATGCTTTGTGGATTTTTTGTTTGTTTGGGGGAATTGCTTTCTTTATTATGTTGTCATCATTCTGCACTTTTACTGTACTTATGTTAAGTGGCTTACCTCTCTGTTATTTCTGGAAATTTTCAATCAGTGACATTGAAATGATAGGTTACTAGCTGCCTTTAGATGATATTTTCTCCCCAAAGAGGGAAAAATAATGTAAACCACAGGCAAACATTTCAGTTTCATCAACTTAAATAGCCTTTTCCGAGTAGTGGTGTAACAAACACAACATTCATCATTTGTTTTGGAACAAAATCCAGCTATGAGGAACTCTTGCACTGCAGTTAACTGTGTCTCTAGCAGTAAGCAGTAGCTAGCAAGGCTTATTTTAGGCAGAAAAATGAAGGCAAAGCCTCACAGGTTTAAGATTATAAATGAGGGCTTGACATAATGCTCACAGGAAGACCAGCTGTTCCTAAAATCCTTCTGCCTCAGATGACTTATGAAAGGCTGTTTTCCAATGGAGTGATCAGTGGTGTCTCAATTCTTGACAGAGGATCAATAAATGGATTTTGTAGCAATAACTGAAGATTGATTACTCCTGCACTGACAGAGATGCCTGAGTAGGATCTGAAACATCCATGTGGGGTTGGTAGGTGTGTTACACAGGGTCTGCAGAAGACCCATGTCCTTCTGGAGCAACAGCTGGAGACCAAGTGGGAAAGACTAGGGATCTTAGATGACACAGGGCTATCTGTAGGCAACTGAATTGTGCCCAGTGGTACCTTTACTGACAAATTTGCATTTTTATCCTGAAGAAAGGTGATATATATGCAAAGATTTTCCAGTGAGCCTGAAGAAGAGGGCAAAACCCTAATTGTAAGTTCCTGTCTATTAGTACTTCTGAATGGAGGTTGAAATCTGAAGATAATGAATCTGAAATCCATGTCACAAGCAGAGAACTACCTTTCACTTGGCTTAAGGGAAGGAGAAACCCCCAAATTTACTGTGCAGCATATTCGGTTTGTCTCTGTGCCTGTTTTTTCCACTTTGGATGCAATAAAGCTCACTTGCCCCTCAGATTAGCTTTTAAAAATATCTTGGCATGCTGAATTCAGGAGGACTGACGCAAATGGTTCTGCAGGCTCATGAGTCCTGCTCCCTTTGGGATGACATTTGCTGGCGTGGCTGGTCTCCAAGGCAGCTCCCTGGGTAACAAGGAGAACAGGTGCTGTGCGATCTGGATTGCTTTAACTCTGTGTGGTAAAAGTATTTTTATGAAAGAGCAAACATACTGAAAAGCCATACTTTAGTTTACTTACTGGTTAACTTGTTCATAAGCCATATTGTAGAGCACTTACCTGTTGTTTGACAAACTCCCAGACATAAAACCTTCTGTTTACTCTAACAATAACGATAGTCAGCCAGTCCTGATGATTACTATTACGCTGTTAGGAATTTTGCTTGTAATGACACTCCCAAAGTGTTCATCCATACATGTGCCCACCAATGTATTTAACATTGCAGCATATCTAACTGAACATAAGTGGAAAAATCAAAATAGTCTCTAGAAACTGCTAAGGCCGAGTAAAACACCAGCAGTTGCTGCCCTGCCAATCAGTTCCTCATTTACTTAAAAAAGTAAAAATGGCAGAAGACAAGTTTAATAACAGCCGCTTTGTCCTATTCTACATGGACATTGAGATTTCTCAACAGAGCACCTTCTGCTACCCTGTGTTGAGGTATGTGACATTATCATTGGAATGGGAGGTTGCTAGAGGAAGGTGGTACGTTCTCCAGCTATTTCTTGTTATTCACACTGTTCTTGTTTTCCTGCCAATTAAAGGGCTTATATAACCTCCCTTAGGTATTTCAGGCAAAAAAATTAGCCTCATATTTCATTTCCACCTGGTTAAACTTATCTGTCTGAGATGATTGCCTAAAATGAGTTATGGATCACAAATACAATCCCTTCAGACAGCTGACAATGGCCTCCATCAGGGAGAGAGTAACAAACACGCCGGGGGGGAAGCAGGTATTGTCTGCAGTCTGCACCCTTGGCTACAAAACAAGTGTCTGCCTTCAGCCTTAATCTGCCACTAGTCCTCAGAAAGAGGGAGACTATTAGCAGGTAACAAATGCATTCATCCTGGTCTGTAGAAAATCCACCACTGCCTAAAATAGTTGATGACTTTATATCAAAATATCTGTAAAAGGACAGGGAACATTCATGTTTAAAATATAATGGTGTGCTTGACTGTACTATAATTCTCAATCCATAAACCATCTCCAGATTCTCTGAAATGCATCAAAACATTTCAAAACTTCATTACTAAAAAATACCTGTTGCTGACTATATGAAATTTTCCAGTCTTTGTTGACTTGATTAGCAAATGTCCATTTCTAGAAACAAGAGAGTATTAAAGGCTTGTTTGAGGGGACAGCTGTAAGAACTAGTTTCCAATTATAACTAGTTACTTAAAAATGTGGGGTTTGATTATTGTAGTAGATGGCAAAAATAGCAATTTTTTGATGTATCATTAAAAAAAGTGTTTATTTGATGCAAGCGGTCACTGGACATGGCCAAGAGCAAGAGGGAGGAGAATGTGTTTTGTTACTAAGTTTTACATTTCTGATTGTAGGATAGGACAATGTGACTGTTAAGAATATGCCTTCTGCCCATACTTTTTTCCATGCATTTGAGGAACTGAGTTCCAAGGTAACCACTGCTGACATTCTTCTTGACCTTAATAGTTTCTAGAGACTGATTTGATTTTTCCACTTACATTCTTTATATAGAGAGCAGAATTATAATCCATTTAAATTATGCACGTGTATTTGTGGTTTGTCATCTAGTGACTAGATAATTATTATAAAACATTTATAAAAAAGATAGCTAAAGATATCTTATTTAAAAACATTTCTATGTGGTTGGGAAGAGTTCAAACAGGTAACCAGGAAATACATAATACTAGTTTAAAAATGCATTTTTATCCACACAAAAGGAATACAGATTTCTTACACAAACACATAATTAAATGTAGCATTTTCTATTGTCAATGGAAAATACAGCCCCTTAATAGACAGAGCAATAGTTGATATTCTGGACACTTGAAGTATGGCTCTAGTTAGTCTGTGGACGACCCTTGTTTCAGCTCTCTAATACTATATACCAAATGAAGATTAAAAAAAAAATTTTGAGACCTACCAATGTATCAGAAATAGGCTACTACACAATTTAAGAAACTTACAGCATATTATAAAACTAGCTGAAAGGAAATGTTTTGGTCTTTCTCAGGGTCTCAGGGCTTGAGAGCTTTTTGGCCATGCTGCTTGTTTGGATGGCAGCCCTCATCATCAGGAATTATGCTGGTACCCAAGGGTGTATTTGATAATCTGAGTAATTCATCTGAAGCAAGTCCAAATGGTCAAATGCTGCCCTTTATTTCTTTCTGAAGCAATATGAGGCCTGGAGATAGATTAGGAACAGTGACAGAGGTAAAAATAAGTCCTTCCTTAACATAAACTATCCCAGCCATAATTCTCTCAGTCTTTTTTATTGTTCTTTTTCCCTTGTCTGCATTTCTGTGAAAGTAAAATGTGATATGTGGTGAGATGCACTATGATTATAGTATTCAAGGTCTAGTCAGAAACAAAAAGGATCAGCAATATCTTCAGCTGGCTTAAGTCTACAAATCTCACCATGTTAACAAATTTTAAACTGTTTTAATTCTTTGAGCGTTTATTCAGATCAAACATAATGATATCAGTTTATCATTAGTAAAGAGTATCGAGTAAACTCTAGCTATCTATAATATTTTTATTATTCTTGATGCCCTTTGGCTCAACACTTTTAATATATTTATCTTCATAATACTCCTGTGATTCAGGAAGGTAGTACTGTCAGACAGTAAGTATCCAAGGCTGCAGAGAAGGGCTAGGGGAGATGTGGCATTGACAATACATTTCTTTAGACTCAGTTTGGCATTCTAACTCTGAAGGTCCTTCTTTTTTCCCATTTTTTTCATTCTGTTCATTAAAGAAAGCACTGATCATAACAGAGACTGACTCAGATCTATGGGAAGCACTTTTTTTGCCCAATATACTGGGCTCTGAATGCTATTTTAGAATGAGTGCAACCATTTAAAAATGTATGTTTCAAAATGTAGCTGTTTCCTCAAGAGAAAGGAAAAAAAGAAACTTATTTTTGCAATTTTATGGGAATAATTATTAGACTAAGCCCTAAATAAACTCTTACAGTTAAGTGTGGTGTTTAGGCATAAAGTGATAGCTCAGGAGTAGTAGGCATAATGCTTGGTCATTGCTGTTAAGGGGAAACTAGTACTGTGGTCAGTGGGACAAGTGCTTTTTGTACTTACAGGGATAAATTCAGAGCAGTTGCATTGCTTTCCATGGAGGAAGAATGGCAGTACAATTTGGGCCAAACTGTTATTTGGATATGGATTTGAAACTGCCCTTTAAATACTGCTTACTGATTATTACAAATGAATTTCTGTACTGCTTGCCCCATGCATCAATGCAATTTGTCATCTATTTTCTAAGGCTTGCTGGTCAGGATTTAATCTGATAGTAACCTATATCAGAATAAGATGTTAGTATAAGATTAATTCTACTGAACCCATTTACTATGATGGTTACTTAACTAAATGCCAGAAAATCTGTTCTAGAAAAATTACATACCAGGCTGATTCCTGACCACATCACAACTTCCCCCTATTGTTATTGTTGCTATTAATTATGCTGTGCCTTAGATTTTAATAACACATAACAAATTAACAAAAATTCATATAAATCATAAGGAAGGTACTAGGTCTGCTATTGCCTTAACTGAAAAGCATTTTGCCAGAATAATGTATCAGGTTATGTGTTATTACAGCCTACTAGGTTGTTCTTCCCCTTTTAATAGCCGCATTATACCTAGCTTTTTCAACCTTCTTTTGGATTATTTATTATATATATGCAAAGGAGACCTAATTTTACAGACCTTTAAAGAACTTTTTTTTTAACCTTCCCCTTTGAGAATACCTATGATTTAGCCAGTCTATAAGTTTCCCATTACAGGGGCCTTTTAGCAGAGTTCAATAACTGTTCACTTACTGACAGCACAATGATCATGAATAGTATTATCTGTAATTTTCCATTCTAAGCAGCAGTCTCTGGTATCTCATCCCTTCTGATATAGGTATTTCTATTAGTTTTATTGTTAGGATGTAGAAAATAAAAGATAAACCAAACCGGTTTCCATTCTATCTCTGGCTACAAGTTTAGTTATAAGCTTTCCCTGCACACATGGTGATTTTGACTGTGGTATAGGGGACTGATCATGACAACCCGATGGGATGTGAGTCATCTTCCTTCAGAAGATCTCAGATACTTCTGAAGCATGTTATGGTAAATGTCATTTTGGGAATTTTGATCAGAAATACCCTAAACCTGACTTCCCTATGCGCTTTGGAGTCAAGAGGAATTCTGGATGCTCTCCAAGGATAATTGAAGTAAGATGCCTACAGGCTCCCAAAAAACATCTTAGGCTGTAAAATCTGAAAATGATCAGTTCTTTCAGCGCTGAAAGCACCAAAGCTTATATCAGGCCAATGGTGACAGTCTTTGTAGACAGAAAGAACTAGTAGGGAATTGTAGTCAGGCCAACCGACAGCTTGACAACGTAGTTTGTCTATTCAGTGCAGGTTTTTGTTTGAGTAAGACTCCTTTCTGAGTCACTTGTTTACTGTAACTTTTTGCTTTGAATTCTGAGACCGATGTAAACTGTACTATTGATCCTGCAATCAGAGTAGTAAGGTCTGATTATTATATCAATATGGAGCCCCATACTTTTTAATTAAATTCAAAATGTAGTCTATTTTAAAATAGAGTAGAATAAATGCCAGACTGACTATACTTTGAAAAGGAAATAGCATCCAGCCAATCTGAGGCTGGAACTGTGTCTCTTAATGCTCTCCTTTAATTCAGAGAGCCTAATTCTGCGTGTTCTTCCACTGCTTTCCGCTAATTGTTTGAGCTCAAGTGTTCGAGGCCTCCCTGTTGTCTCAGTGCTTGACTAGTCTGCTTCCGTGTATGTCGGGCATCTGTCTGCTAGCCTACTAGCCAGGAAGTTAATGTCTGCTGCGCTGGAAATGAAAATTCACTGGGGGATATACACTGCAAACAGAACTCCTAGGATACCAGTGATACTTAAAAATACCTCTGACATGTATGATGATGGAAAACTGGGGAAGTTTAAAATAAATCAGAGAAATAACATCCCAATACTGATTTTTCTCTAATTGTATTGAGAAAAGCTTAGTACATAAGTTTTTTGGAATTAAAGTATTAGCAGGAAGAGCTGTCACTGGAGACAGACTAAGCTCATATGGTTTGAAACAGTTTGTAGTCACCTGGATACTTAATAAAAAAAATTGGAATATATTTGATGAGTTTTTGACCAAGAAACTTAGCTCTTACTCTGTTCCAGGACACTCTGACTTGCTATGCGTTGCAAATGTTGCCATCTCAGAGTTTTTGGTACTTCTGCTTTTAATTTTTACTAAAACCAGATATGAAGTGCTTGCCTGAAAAAGAAAGTTAAAGAACTTGAAACCGGAAAGAACGCTCATTCTGAGTTTTGAAGGAAGGTTTAAAAAATTCCATATGAGTTTACTTACAATGTGTCTACTCTGCAAAAGGGCCTTTTGTTTTTCAATGGAAGATCTGTCTATTTCTGGATTGAAAAGCTGTTTCCTTGCCTACACTTTAAAAATATCAGCATCAAAGACTGGTTTCATCTTCCCAAAGTGTATGGAGAGAGACAGGCTAAACTGGCTTCTAAAAATTCCTGTCTGTCTCCAGAGATTATAGAGGAAGTCCTGATGACTATTTAAGACTAGTTGCTTGTCTTGTAGATAGTTAAGTTAGAAAAGATGAATTAAGTAATGCTGCTTTATGGAGAGATATGAATTCAGATATTATAAGGTCCAAAAGGACTTTTGAGATCATCTAGTCTCCCCTCGTAAGCACAGGAATTCCTTGAGCTAGTTCTTGTTTGAACTAGACTGTATCTTTTGAAATCTATTCAAGTAGATGTACAGATGGAGAATCTACTGCTATTTTCTTTCTCTGTTTGTTTCATTGTTTAATTTCTACTTTGTTTTTAATATGCTGTTAGATTTACATTCTAACACCAAATTCCATTTTTTGAGCTTGCATTTTCCTGTAAATTGAAGAGGCTATGCATATCAAATTTCTTCTCTCTTTGTAAGTACTTGCAGATTCATCTCATCTTCTTATCCCTGGTCCTTCATGGTTTGTAATGGGAACCTGGGGTTTCCTGAATGGATTCAATGTAAGAGTTTTGATTGATGAAGCCTAAAATCATTTGGTATTTTGCTAATTCAAAGGTCTCTCTTCTCTTCATCTCTCTTTTCTTCATATCGTGCATATGAAACTCCCAGAGGTATGTTGGTCAGATCTCCTTTTAAAAAGGGGTGCTCACAGCGGAGGTCAATGAGTGACGGACTCAGCGCTCCACATAAGCTTTGTCTCTAGTCCAGCCCAGCTGTGGCATATTTCCCTTTAGATCGATCTGCTGGAGCCCTCTCCTTACATAAGAACATGCAGAGATGAGTCTGTGAGAGGTCTCTGATATGTGAATCAAGAGGTATTTTCTGCTCTGCAGTTTTTTTAAATAGATTTCAAACATCTATCGTAAGGCTCCCAGAGACTTAGACTCTGTGTGTGTGTGTGTGTGTGTGTGTATAACTATTCTGATAAAAGATAGCCTTCTCTAATAAGAATAAAGGGATCACAGGGATATACCTCCCTCCAGCATCCTTTTCTGAGGGAGACCTTCTATGGAAGAGTTACCCATCTATAGAGTTTCCCTATATATAGAACTCTTCTACAGAAGTTCTCCCTATCTGAGAACAGAGTAATTTTCATCAAGATAAATACTTTGTCTTCAGATATTAAAAATATAATTAACAAACCATTTTGTATATCCAATTATTTTAGGACAGAGCTTGTGACATCCTTTTGGTTGTGCTCCCCCTCAACATTTTCTAGGTTTTTGTGCTAACAAAAAAATCAGAAGACAAATCTGTCAAATTCACTTGCATTGTCAGTGTCCTTGTTCTCTCTTACTGCCATCAGAATTATGAAGGCTTTTCTATGTTGCTATATTCATCCAGATGCCATCAAAATTTCATTATGTTTCCTTTCCCAGCCAAGTGTAAAGGGATTTTGTTGAACAAAAATCATGTTATATGAAAAATATTGCCAGACACATAGAGCACAAGCTCTCCAGAAACCTCACCTTGAATGTTTTGCCTTAAACAAGTTTTATCTGTACTTTCTATGTGTATATGTGTTTCTGTGTGTATTTGCACTTTACATATGTACACAAACTTTGGAGGCTCAGTAGTTCTTTGATGTGGTTTTAGCTAATTGGCTGGACAGTGTGTCCTCAGGAATAAATTATTCCTTCTTCTGCATAACAAAACATATCAATAGATTAATATGCAGCAAGACTCTCCAAACCTAAACAGAACTTTGGAGAGGTCTGAATCCCCATCTTGATTCCTTGGTATAACATAGGTACATCTATCATAACAAATTAACTGTTCATAGGACCACTCTAGCAGTGGCATGGAATACATATATACGTACTCTTAATCTGCAAGTAGGGTATCTCCATGTCAACTGCCTACCAAGAATGTTTTTGGTCTATGCTAATCCCTGAACATGACTAGGAGTACTTTAGGAAAGTATAAGTTTGCCTGGCTAAAATATGCAAAAATTCAGTATACAAAATCAAGTGTCCAGGAAAGTTCTCTACAATGCTTAATTTACTCCTACAGACATAGTTTAAGATGATTAAAATTTTGAATTACCTAATGATTTTGATACCCTACTTGGGATTCTTTAAATAATCTCCCTTTTTTAACCTTATGTGTACACTTGCTGTAATGGTCCTTGCTTGAATGCTACATGGTAGGCACCCAAATTCACTAGATTTCTTTGAAAATGCTGAAGATATTGCACAATGCTGTTCAGAAAATGAATAAAACTGTTTCTGTCACTTTGGAGTCAAAAATAAGTTTTAAATAATGGTTATTGCATTCTTCCTTGCTTATGGCCCAAGCAGACTTTTTGAAAACCATTTATTTAATAGCAAGATATATTCAAATCAATAGCATCTGATGCTAAAATACTTAAGGAACTAGTCAGTGTAGTGCCTGTATTATTAACAGTGAAGGATATCATCATAGAACATGAAGGACAAATACACTACCTATTTTTTAAAAGAGGAAAAAAGGTGTTCCGAGGAAAAACTATAACAACTTATTAAATGATAAACTTCTAAACACTCAGGGGATAGTATAACGCTAAGCAGTATGCATTTCAAAAACAAAACATATCAAACTAATCCACTGTGGCTCTCCAATTGAACATAAGCCAACAATATTATGTTGTTTCAAAGCAAAACAACAACAAAGGCAAATTTTAGCCCTTAGTATATCAATAAGAGCGTTGTGTGTTATATCTGGGGGAAAATTATTCCAGTGTGTTTGACATTGGTGAGGCCCAACTCTTCACTGGAAAATCACATTGTCTTCTACCTACCACATTTTCAAAGTGTGTGGGGGGAACAAATTAGAAAGCTCTCAGCAGAAACTGTGAATGTACAAAATGTGAAGAAAAGTTGAAAGACTTAGGCTTGCCTAGCCTAGAAAAGAAAAAAATATTGGGTAGGAGGGGTCCTGCAAGAATCTTTAAATATATAAAAGTTTGTTTATAGAATTAATGGGATCAATGGTTCTAAATGTTAGTTGAGGGAAAATTTAATAAAATAAATAGCTTAATTTCCAGTAGGTAAGTTGGATATTTATAAAGCTTCTTAGAATTATTAAATATGAGAACTTTTGAAGTGCTAGGACTGGAACTCCCCAGAAAATGGAGTTTTAAAGAACAGGCAAGAAAACATCTGTCTGGGATGACAGGCTTATTTGCTCTGACGTCTCAGGAGTGGAATCACCTCAAAGACCTCTCACTACATTGGGACCATTGAACAAAATAGGACGAGAGACTGACACCTGCCTCCAAGGCCAAGTAGCACCAACTGATGAAGCACAGAACATATTTCTAATTTGTTTATATATTTTGAAGGATAGAAATTCATTATGAATATTTTGCTATGGTTACACCATTAATAACATATTATGGCATGTCAGTACCACCACCAGAATTTATTTGAACTGCGTAGTACAGAAGCTAATTCTGTATCTGTAATTCTGAAGTTCTGAAGAAAGTAAGTTCTTGTTCAGAATATAATGAATCCAGACTACAAGGCTGATCACTTTTTTATCTATATGCCCACTTCTGTACCTCTTCCTGTCCTCTCCCTTTTTATATTCCCTTTTTAGTGAGGCAGATTCCATTTATGTAACACTTTAGATTACTTCTTACCCTTCTTCATGATCTCCTGAGACACTAGCTCTGCATCACATTAAAATATGAAAAAAAGAAATGCTTTTGAGATAATTTTCATCTGAAGTACATCCATAATATCTGGTATGAGAGACTTTGGTATAAGTCTTAGAATAGGAGCAGGGTTGGTCACAAGCCTTCTTTTTTATTAGCACAAGATCTGAATCGTGTTTCTCCATTTATACAAGTAGAAAATAGGTTACAACAGATCTTGTGATGGTAATGAGATCTTTCTTTTGGTATAAAAGCAACCTTACAATGAAGACACAATGTCTGCTTTTCTTTCATTTTAAAAGGAGAGTCCTTCATTGTTTCTCACATTTAAAAATAAAAATCCAAAATGTCTTTAAAAAGTGCACAGCTTGGTGGAAGACTGCATTGAAAATTATTTTTGTCATCTGTGCTGTTCAGTTTCTCTGGTACTTGGCCCCATTTCCATCCTGTTTCCACTTCAATATTTTTTCGTTTCTCCTAGACAGTCATTGAGGGACAGGAATGTCACATCAAGGGACAAAACAGTGTGAATTGTAATATCATGTCAGAACATTTTGAGCAACAACAGCTCAAAAGAACCACAGATAACTGATAGAAATATATATATATACAAAGTAGTTATTATACAATAGCTGACAGCAGTCTGCTTTCTGAAAGCTGTCTGCAGGGATATTTGAACTATGCGTTGCTTGTTCATTACAGATGATTACTTTCTAGGGAACTGTACAAAGAAAACAAAAATAAGGAAACAATGTTCTTTCTAAGAACAGGCTTGACTGCTTATTACATCTTGTGACCTTTCTCTCGAACTCTAGTGGCCTAAAGAAATTTAGTAATAGATGATTTGCAGGTATTGGGTCATTCCATGCTTGATTTTTAAAGGTAAATTTGCAATGTCTAAAATATATGTGTCTTCCTAATCTGGCAAGTTACTGAATATGTAATTGCACACCCTGCTTAGGTGTAAAACTGCCAAGTCCCTGTTGAAACAACAGATCATTCAAATGGCATACGTGCCTGAGCTGAATTAAAGGGATTAAAGAATACCTGTGTGAGAACTATTGGCATGAGAGGGCCATCAGCTTCTCCCCACTGTGCTTCAGACGTGCTGTTTTCAGACAGTGCCCTTCAGTTGTAGTTGGTGCCTTGCAGTTCACCAGCCCAGAGATGAAACTGTCCCGCATAACAGCCAGGCACTCGGTCAGCTCCCCTGTTACGCACACCGCTTTGTTGCCTTCCCACCACTCACACGCCGCACAAACACAGCCGTGAGGCTTGCTGCACAGAGCTCGCTACGCTGGCGTTATGTTCCCACTTGAATAATTTGGCCAGTTCTGCTCATTTTGTCATGTGCAGCAGTATGAACTGAGCAAGGTGCAAAAACGTCTCTCCCAATTTCTTTCTCTGGGCCTCCCTAATTAAGCCCAGCCAATCTGATCTCCTACCTTTTGGGCAATAGTTCCTTTGGTGGTCTATGGGATCAAAAATGCCATGGCCACACGCATGAAGCATGGAACTGGAATAAACTCATTCTCCTGGTTCAAGATTGATTAAAAAGAAAAAAAAAAAAGTAAAATCTTAGCTTTGTTCTATCAGACTTTATGCCTGAATAGCATTATTTATCCCTCTGCAGCCAACAGAGAGGTGGCATAGCACCAGCTCATATGCTCTGGTTAGTCTGACAGAAATGTGATTGTGTGTTTATGCCTGATCTAGATTAAATTTGTGCTGGCAGGTGGCCTGCTACTTCACAAATCTAATATTAATGAGGGTAGAACTAGGGCTGCAGAGTTCACAACTACCTGCCTTCTCCTGTACTGGTTATTCCCTGAAACATAGGGGTTTAGTCTGATTAGATTACTGGTTAATGGGAGCAGGTGATTTTGGAAGAATCAGTTCATTAACTGTTATGGCTGAGGTTAAGCATGCATTCCAGTGCTATAATTAAGCTAAGTACTAAGGAGAGCAGCATGGAAGGTTGCTTGTTAAAGAAGTGATGATTGTGTTTACTTTCAGGCTCATATCCGGTTTGTTTTTTCATTGATGTAGTTAGAAGGTGTGCTGTGATGGTGTAGTTTGTTTCACAGACAAAATGTCAATTACTGATAGCACAGGAAAATACACTCACTACAGTAGAATTGCAGAGCACAATTTTCCAATGGCTAAGAAGTGTTGACTATATCTAGATATTGCTTTGCCTTCTTAGATTAATTGGCTTGACGTTTGTTGGAATCACCAGTGATCAGATCAAGTGAATCTTTTTGTCCCTCTGATAACTGACACTACAAAACTATATTCATTTAATATAGAACTTAAACAGAGTAAATGTTCTTTTTAACCTGGGTATATCAGTACTAGAAAAATACACTCATGCAAAATTACTTCTGACATCATTAGGATACATTAGAAAGAAGTGAATGGCAAGAGGCAGATGAGAATCTCTTAAAAGCATAGAAACATTTATCTTCTTTGCTATTTTGCAAGAGGCAAAAGAACTGACTTTGCTTTTGTATTTGGGTTTGCATTTCAGTAAGGAGGTTGGTGACATTGTGTCCTGCTGAGGTCAGGGAGGATTTTGAATTTAATGGTGCTGTGTGTATGTGTATATACACATACATAGCAGTGGGTGTCAGATAGTGCCTTGGAGTAATAAGCAACAAGCCTAACAACCTGGATCTTGCGCTTCTAGCAAATGTAGCTTCAATTTCATTATGGAGTCTGTAGCCTTTTCTCTAAAGATCTGTGGAAAACTCCCAAAGTCTCAGACAATCCAATACATATAAGTGCAAAACATTGCCCAAAGTATTTAACCTCTGAAGTGGTGGCAAAATTCAGGAACTCTAAGATCCCAGCTCTGCTTAATGGTTTACATCATGAGGATTTTTTCTTCTATTTTTTCCAAACTCCACAAATATTATGCTTTATCAAACAACAATGCCTTTTGATTAAAAATATAATGTGTTATTAAGCTGCCTCAGTTTTGAAAGCTTTTACAATCATTTTTCATCATCAAATGTGCTGTAGGTATTTAATATCTCTCAGTCAGATAAGGATGTAAAATATCTGCCTCTCAGACAGATAAGGACGTCCTTTAACTTGGGAGAGGATTGAACATATGCTGTTTCTGGATACTGTAAGGCTGATGGTATGAACAATACTGAGAGACTTCAGTGATGAAATGCCATTTATATACTCTTTCACAATACACCAAAAAGGTTTCTTATGATACACTTTAAAAGTAGATCCTTCTGATTTCATATACTTTGAAGCTGATGATGTAAAACTGAAGAGCAAGTTACAACAATGGCAAAAGATTTTGTCAAAATAAAAGTATTTTAGCAAAACAGAAGTAAAAGAGTGACTATATTTAGCCCTCCTTATCTCTCATATAACTGACTTAATATTTCTATTTCAACAAATGAAATTACTTTAAAATAATACAGACCCATTCTCCAAAAAAGGTACTCCTAAAAACTTGCAATAATAAAAATATTAAAACATATCAAAAGGGAGAATACATTTGTTTGTGTAAGGACTACTGTGTATGCAAGAGCTCAGTAGTGTTACATTAGAAAGCAGTCTAACGTTCAAAATTTAAATTCTAGCCCTTTCACCTTCTTAAAACCCATGGAATTTATTATGCCTTATCTTAGTTCAACTACAGCAGTGGAAAAAATATTTAGTATTTTATCCAAGTATATACTTGGATAGGTTGCAGGAGCCTGCTAATTTCTGATTCTCCTAAGGCTTAGCTAAGAATAAATGTCAGTAATATAGGTGGAAAAAAAAATAACAAAAAACTCCCCAAAATGTATTGAAATGTAGTAGACCTGATCATAAGAACCGTTTTAAATAACACATTGTGGCCTGACATGGTATGACAATGAACTGTCTATTTGAGAAATACACACTCGAAAGAAAAATCCTTGCTATTCTAAAAGAAATTGTTTTCCTACCACCTCCCTTAGAATAGCACATTCTCCCTTGTTTTCAGCATTGTTGTTTTTTATTTCCGTTCAAGAAAGTTTCCTGCCCTTGCTGCTACAATGAGAGGCCTGCGTCTTGTTTGAACATGGAGATAAGGTTGCCGTATATATCCTGATACAAGCGGACCGCTTGTAATCGTTCCTTAGTGACTTTGTCCCAAGAAAACAGAAACATTCCATATTCCAAAAGGGAAATTCCCCGCGGAGGCGAAGCGAGGGAGCGTCAGCGGGCCGCCGCAGCTGCACGGTGTGTGGCTTGCAGGAGGCTCGGCCGTGCTCAGCCCAGGCTGCTGTCACCTAACTGCTGTCTCTGCCACCAGAGAGAGCAGCTGAGCCTCTCAAAGGGTTCACTTCCTCTGGGCTGTCTTAAATTTAGTGATATTTACTCTAAAGGAAGAAAACCTATGAGGAGTCCTGGGGCTTGGGGAGAAGCTCTTCTAGGAACACAAGTAATGTGGCTTTTTGCACAAGGATGAACTTCACTTGCTGTGATCTGTGGAAACGCTCTCCTGCATTTCTACCTACTGTGGCCAGAAGGGACACATCTGCCGATTTTCAGGTCTTTCTAACTTTTCAGTGACCATGGCTAGAAGCTTTGGACATCAAACAATGGCAACGAACGTACTGTACTAACAGGGCAAGACACAGAAGGCAAACACCAGGGTGATAACTGCACAGAAAAATACTTAGCATGTTGTTTACATTGCTCCTGTCACCAGAAGACTGCTCAGGATTACAAAGCTGACCTAGTTTAGGGGTTGACATTCCTGTCAAATGCACCAGGGCACGTACTTTTTTAAGAAAGATACTTTTGTTCTGTCAAGGTCCATCTACAACATACTGCCTGCCAGCACTAATGTTTCTTTAAAAAAGATATTTGAAGGACAGCTTATATATTCTATTTGGACAGCAAATGTGAAGTAAAATATCTGTAGAGTTGAGGGAGAGGAACTGCATACCCGCACTATAGAACTAATGCACATTCTTAATGCTGCAGCACTTGACAAGCTTATTGATACAGTTTTTATATATGGTTAGCTTTCTACTTCATTTTGGTGACCAAAGTTAGGTAGCTGAAAAGGAATTGAAGAGCTTTTGCAGATGAGTATCTTTAGAAAACACTGATCCCCAGCTACTCCCATTAAAATCAACATCCATAAAACCAAGGGTATTTAAAAGTCTAAAAATGGATCTTGCTGTCTGAATTTCATCGATACTTTTTGAAAATTTTGATTATAATGTGCAATAATTATTATTTTCAATAAAATTATTTGCAAATTAAAAACGGATTTTAAAACACAGACACCTTTCCCCTTATCTGTATTGTCCTCATGAAGAACTGACTTGTGTTTATAATAAACAGCTGTGTGTATAATGAATTTTTTCACATTTACTTGTTTCATTTTATGTCTTTTGGGATGACAGGGTACACATAAGCAACTGTGGGTTAAACACAGATTTAGCAGCTTTGGCCCATGTTTTCTTCTGTAATTTCTCATTTACTCTGGTAGTTTTTGATCTGGGAGAAGCCTGAAATAGCACATAAGACTAAATGGGACAAGTTTCAGCTTTAACACAGAATTCCCTAGCTGTTGGGTCTGGTCCAACTTTCTCTGAAGTCACTGGAAAAGTTAACATTGATTTCACTGAAAGCTGGATCAGACCTTATCAGACCTTTCAGTTAAATCCCTTGAGATAAATTCTTTGTTCTGCTGGATCTGGCTTGTCCCATGGAACTAATGAGCTGAACAGCTGTAACTAAAGGGAAAAGTTTGCCTTATAATATTTTCTTATATAGTTTCATTACGGTTATAATTCCCATTGCCCTTGTGTAAGGAAGAAGGGAAAAGCAGCAAAGAGAAAGGTTATAGTCTGTTGTCTGTTATGAGGTAAACGAGAAAGGCACAACCTTTCAAACCCTAAGGCTTATATTTTGACCTTGAGAACTCAAATACTGTACAGTCATCCTACTCTGTACTTCTGAGAATGAATTCAGCAGGGCTGGGTTCCTTTGTTTCACACTTTTGACCTTAATAAATATTTTGCTGATAATTCTGATGATCGATTTAGTAAGTCTGCCTACAATATGTTCCTAGTATCTATTTGTCCCACTTCCTACCCAGGCAAAGCAGAGCTACACCCTGGTAAACAGGCCACATCCTGATGTCCGAGGAACTGTGTCACGCTGTCCATATGTTCCTCCACCCTGCTTTACAAGAAATATAAAAGATCCATTAGAAATTGAATTTGAGTAGTTTTAAGAAACAGATGCGGGGTTTCGTGAAGAAAAAATGCATTTTATAAGATAAGACAGTATACCACACCAGCCGTTTGTATGCTATGCAGTGTTCAGTGTGTTATCACCAGATTAGCCCCTTTTTAGCCTTTAGTTTTATTTATAATATAGTTTACAAAGTCCTTACGTCTCTGCAGTCCCCCTTGGAGGCTGCTGATTGCTAAGCAAGTACTAACCTCCCGTATTAAGCTATTGTGTTATTAGCTGTGATTGCTACAACCAATAACACAGGAACAGTGAAAAATAATTTTTATAAGTTTTGAATCTTCATCTCCTGGTTTTCTTCATGACTTTCATTTCCATATAGGAAAACGCACTAACTGAAGCCAGCTTAGAAAACTGATTTGACTAAATGATTTGAGAACTGGATCTGTCATAGCAGATTATTTCAGACTGGAACACCAAATAACATTTCAGCACTCTATAGACCTTTCCATTATCTCTGTAACTCCTGTTGATGGTAATCAAAACTATTATCCTATTTGCAAGCTACTTAATACCATTCTGATTACTATTCCTTTTGTCTAGACTTTACCATTTGTTTTATTTTATGTTTCTCTCATGCCCATTTGAAATAATGTCTCAAATGTTATTTGTATAGTATTCATTTTCATCGTAATATAAATATATAATAATATTTCATAAAATGCATAATCTATTATATAAATAATAATAAATATAAATAAACTTTTAGCCCTATGGACATTTTAGAAAGTTGAGCCTGTCTGTCTCAAACATTAGTTCTTGACAGAGACTGAAAATGCCAGGAAAATACTATGAATATGTTTGTTGCACTATAGAGAAACTCATGAAGTCAAAAGTGGAAACACTACATGTAAGACTGAACCACAGAAAGAAAAAAAAAACTGATAAATTCGATCTTTAGCAGTGCTGGGATCAATGAATTAACAAGCTATTATATCTGGTAATGCTAAACAGCTATATTCACTCATATGCTCATTATTATGCTATTACAATTATTCCTACCAGTGGAAGTCTCTAGCCATCTAGGTCAGGTTACTGCTACAGAAGTTCACCCAACACGTTCCGCCTGTTACCGCTTTCCAAACAGTTGATTTTAAAAAGAATCAGTGTGGAGGTGAATAAAGTGTGCTCTAAGGAAAGATAAAGAGTGTGGAGAAGTAGAAAATATGAGCAATTGCTGTAACTGAGAATGCAAATGGAACATTTAATTGATGCTTTTTCACAACAGTCTCTGAGCTGTAGAAGAAGGAGGTAGTACAAAAATGCTTTGATGTTAAAAGTGCTAGAATTTGAATACTTAGAAGGTCCTACAGTAGAAGTAATGATGATAAAAAGCTTTGTTGTTCAATATATTTCCCTTGAAGTCAAGGCTGACATCTGTAAATTAGGCAAGACAAAAGCTCAGTCACAGAGTTGTTAAATACTGCGGCCAGCTCTGGGACATTCAGTCTTTGAAAAAGTCCTGGTGCTTTTTAGTGAGCCTCTTCATTACCAGACTAGTATTTAGCAAATACAAAATAATCCTACTGTTTCACTGAGCCCAGTAAAGGTGTCAATAATTCCAGTGGTGCATGAAGAAAAGTGTCTGAAGCACAACTTTGTGAAAATGCTTAGGAGAAATCTTAATGAAAAGAATTACTGTTCTGAGGAGACAGTTATGTGAGAAAAAATAGAAACATTGTACTTTGCCTGACATAAAATTACAGGGTGTCCATCAGAGTTTGCTAAATACAAACACCAAAATGAACAATTGTTCTGTGGAACAGATTTAAATCATGAGGCATTACTATGTTCTACCTGCTATAGAAATGTGCCATGTTCCTCTCTATTGTTACAGCTGTTTTAGTGCAATTTTGTTTTCTATTTAGATGCTGGCTTCTCCGGTTCAGAGTCAGCCAGGAACTTGCTCAGTCCCCGCTCCCACATACAGAAGATTAAAAACTGTATGGAATGTGTTTCTCCCACTGGAACATGCAATCACCAGGGCCCAAAGCCTTGCTGCCATGGGACAATGAAAAACTGAGTAACTATGCAGCTCACAGTACAAATACTTCAATTATTAGAAGACCCAATACTTTGTTCCCAGTTCCAAAAGCTGGAGAAGTATCAGGACCCATGAGACACACTCCCATCAAGATATGCATCCCTGCCTGGCTTCCAGGTGATAGGATTCATAAGCCATGCTTTGGAAAAGATTGTGTTCCTGTGAGCTGAGTTCTCCCAACAAGCTCATATAGCCTCTTCCTGGCAGGTAACAACCTTTGTCTCAGCAAATCTCCGTCCCTCCCACCAGGTTCACATCATTCCAGAGCAAACCCCGTAGCTGAACTGGCTGCTGCTCCCACTCCAGCATAAACCAAAAGACCTCTCTCTCCTGGCAGACCATGTAGCAACTTGCGGAGCTTCCTTCTTTAGTCACTTAGTATTGCTGAGGAATGAGGAAATAAAGAACATTGCCTTCAACAGCACCTTACCAGACAAATTAGGAGTAAGCAAAGTTCGAGAGGCTTGCTAATGACTGCAATTTCAAAGATACCTCATATTGCTAGGACACAGAAGAGAGAGTCTTTGTTCCTGAAGTGCTCATGATGTGCATGACCCTTGTCCTGATGTGCAAGACCTTCATCTCGACATGCATGATTCTCACCATTTGAAGACTTGTGTTGTATGGACCTCAAAGAAGACTCTAGGGAGTAATTTTCCACTCCATGTCACTTAAATGTCTGCAGGCTGCTGGAAAGGAAAGAATAAGCCATTGTTCTCATTCTTCCATTCCAAAGGTCTCCAAATTAGAGCTAAGTAGCAAAAGTAGATTGTGGGACTATAATTGGGAGGAGGGTGTGCCACCCCCAGACTATAACAGAGAATGTGTTCCTGCCTAATGCTCAGCCTTGGCAAATGAACTGCAGCAAACAGTTTGCAAATGTGTTGGGTACTGAATGTTGCAAGGTTAGTGTTAAAGTGTCAGCCTTAGTGCACTGGCCACCTTCCAGGCTGGATAATTGCATGCTGCTTACTCAAACACCCCTGCAGTTTCACTTGTACAGAGTATTCTTCTCTTCCTGTCCTGAAATGCAGTACAGAGCTGCTGTGAGTTCGTTAATAATAGAGCACTTCAAGAGCAGGCAATCCTCCATTCTGTCATACTGTTTGTAAATTGTCTCAGGGCAGAGTAGGTGTATATAAAATGAACAGCCAGGCACAGTTAGAACCTGGCATTAGTGAATTATTTGAGCCAATGGCTTTAAACAGGGTTATTTCGGTTCCTTATACTCTTCAGAAGGTCACTAATTTTACTTGTTATGCTGTGAATTCTCACTGTAATCCTGTTTAGAGAAAAAACACGAGTAATCTTGTTCACGTCTGTGGAATTTTGTGATGTAGCTTTAGGAGTTTTGAATTTCTGGTGTCATGTATTCTGAGAATTAGAGAACAAGGTGGTGGTCACTTTGGAGACTGACTCCTACATTTTGATATTTAAACATACAATAGGTGTCTAAACCCCCATCAAAGGAAAGACAACCAGTATAATACTTCATGGTTCAGGCAACCAGCCAGTAGGTGTCTACTTCCGGGTGGGCTGAACTGCTTTTTGGACTCCACCGATTATATTGGGTTTGGCTATTAGTATCACAGGCTGTATTGGCTATATTGGCAATGATGACATTTCATTGAGGTAACGGGAGCTCAGGAACTGAGTGGACACTTTAGGTGCAGGTGCAGACACCTGCAGGAAAACATCTTAATCTCAAGCTAAATCAAACCAAACAGGCATCAGACACTCTCTCCTCTTGGTTTTTGTTTGCTCCACATTAAAGATGAATTCAATGTGTAGGTGAAAATCAGGCTATAGTTTGCATCCAGGACAGCACAGCTGCTCTTGGTGCTTAGCAAAAATAGCCACAGACCTGATCCACAGAGCTCTATCTGAAAGCAACTCCAGTTTATTTATTGCACCCATGTTCTTCACTGTGTGTTTTAGCTTAGGCCTCCAGTGCACATGCAGATGTACCCCTGGATTGGTTGGTAAAGTATTAAAACAACCCTGTGAACTCCTCTGATTCCATTGCAGCAGGTCATCTACAAAGCTATAAAGCAATTGAGGTACATGGGGCTGTGGGATGAAGCAGCCACTCACAAACCCGAGTGTCTCTCCTTTGCTCATAAAGCACTCAGATGAGTTCTGCTACCTCTGCCAGAAACTGTGCACTGCTTCTGTTTCATATGCATGAGGAAGAAGCAAAAAATCAGAGTAGAAAGTTCAGCAAGTACAGAAATGATGATGATGATGATAATAAATCAAGAATACTGTAAATGCAAAGTAGGAGCAGGGACAGCATAGGCAGAAAACATCAGGAAGAGGAACGTTAGATACAAGGAAGTCGTGCTGTTCTAAGACACGATGCAAAGAGATCACCTGTCTGCTAAGGCCATCCCTGCTGGGTGTACTCAGTTTGCCAGTGAATATGCCAATGACATTTATAACCCTGGAGGAGAGCAAGGACATGCCCAGTATTGATACACACAGTGATTCCTATGACTCTCCCCTTCAGCCTCTGCTAGTGGAAATCACACCACTGCCCACTGTATCTGCCTTGTGTTTTGGATGGAGACAAATCACATGTTCTTCTAGCCACAGGGAGCACCCTTTAGTTTTCCTTTCCATTGGTGATTTCTGCTAACAAGGATAACTCCCTTCTTATTGATTGAAAATTTAACATGAAATTCCTCACATCGCTTCCTTTCCTCCTGCAGGGAACTGCTGTGCCTGTTACCTGTCTGCAATACCTTACTGTCTGCAGCTCTGCTCCCGCAGGAATGAACCAGGGAAGAGCAAGGGGAGACAAAGATGCATGCAAATCATGGAGATCCTGCAACTATCACTAATGTCCTGGTAGGGCCTTTAAATGTGCGGGGTGCCCAATGGATGATGTTACAGGAAGGCAGTTTCTGCATTCATTCCCTGTTGCAAAGCTCTCTGTAACGCCTTCCCATCTTAAATTTCTGTGACACTTTGGGTGCCTTTGGCTATAAAAAATATTCTCCAGTCTCATTGTCTGTTTTCAACAATGTAAAGACTACAATCTATTTAGATCTTTTTGACTAATTTCCTCTCCAGGTGAGAACATATATATTTCTGTATTTTATATAGATATTTAATTTATAGATATAAAATGAGACCAAAGGTAAATGATCCTACTATATTGATATGGTTACACTGAACTCTTTCTGTTAAAATTAAGTTGCATATGAGTTTACATGTGTATTAACCCAAGTAGAGATAAAACAGTTGCTCTTGAGAAAAACTCAAGGTTATAGAACCAATTTATTATGATGATTGCCCTCTGCTGACCTAGTGGAGGGAAGCCTCCTCCTAGTGGAGGACATGTTGACATTGTTTTGTGTTCATCAGGCTGTGGGCAGAAATAAAAGTTAGTACTGCTAAAAGTCGATTAGGAAGACAACAAAGTCTATCTGACTTAAAGATAACGTCAAAGTTTTTGATGTGACTCATCTGTTTTACCTCTTCCCGAGAGAAATAGTGTACTCCTATAGACTACTAAACAGAGTAATCAAAAGTTTTTAAAATGCAAATTCAGTAACTGGCGTCCAAAGAGAAGGAGTGTGCTCCCCTAGAGGGTGATCAGCAGCCAGCACCAGTAGAGCTGTGGTGGTTCTGTTTTATCCCTGGAGATTGTAAATAAAGGGAGAGAGGCATAAATTCAAGTTCTGGATATTAATGAGTAAAATTATATTCTTTCAAAACACTTGCCTGTTTTAGCATGTCAGTCTGGACTCAGATCTAGTCTGAGATGGGCCAAAATAAAAGTCAACATTTCAAATCAACTTTTATGTAGAATAAAGACTGTTCTTTAGCAGAGATTCCCAGACGGTGCCCCTCATTTGTAGAGAATAGTGGCAATGAGAAGGGAACTGTGATGCAAAACAGGCACAGCTGAAAGAGGAGTGTTACAGGTTAGCTGGGTTATTGGACATCGTCTTGGGAACTGTGTCAGAAAATGGGCTATTTGAAACTTCAGGAGTCCCCCATATCTCTCCGTGCTCCTTTCTTGCTGACACAGTGGTTAGCTCGCTGTCTGTGAATTGTATTTGAACTACTTTAACATTTGGTTTTGCAAATAGAGGTTGTAGGGGTATAAAACTATCAGTTGTCTTCATACCACTCTGAGATTAGTACCTATAAAATCTTGTGTGCCTCTCCATCAGAAGCATCATCTCTGTACCATTAATAAGACCAATAAAAGCATGAAGGGAACTTTTTCAGCAGAGACTAGGAATGGAAACTCAGTTGTTTTCCTTAAAAGTGTCTTTTACAGGCCAGAATTCAACTCTGTCCTCTCCCTGTGACCTGCCGGAAAAAAGCCTCACAAAGTTATATAGCACATAAAAAGAGAGATTTGCTCTAATATACCATTAAGAAAACAAAATCTTAAATTTTGATTTTTTTTTTTTTGCTGCCTATTAATATCTTCCAGCTGGCTCCAGTTCAGCAGAGCCCTTAAACTTGAGTCTGTTTATTTAAAGTTAAGCATATGCTTAAGCACGTTATTGACCTTTTTGTACAGAATTTCTGCAGAAGTCACTAGACCAAACTCTTCCCTAAGACAGTTTCTGCAAATGCCTGTAATTCATGGATCTGTTGTATGAGCACTGAAGCCAGAACATGTCCAGCAGCATGGTATATTCAGCAACTTCCCACTCAAGTAAAAATTTAGCAAAAGAGGAATTTGTAAACATTTACTCCATTGCTTTAGATCTGAATAGCAATTTAATCTTTCTGACCTAAAGAAGTCTGATATCACAGCACCAACCATATCTCTACCACAATTCATCGAGGAGCACAAATCTCTAAATGCTAGACATGCCCTTTTTTCCCCAGTAAGGCTACCCTGTGATGTTACTGTGAGTAACCTGTCCAATTTCTCAGAACAAAATATGTTTTAATTGAAAATACACCCACCAGTACCTGTAAAGGAAAATAACCGCAGTTTCTTTATTGGGAAAAGAGTGAAATCATAGCCTGAGGAATAAACTACAAGCATGAATCTCTGCGCACCACAGCTTTAAAGGAAAAACAAAACAAAACAGTATAAACTTTTACTGTAAAAAGACACAAAATTCAAATATTTTACAAAATTTTACGCGAATTTTTCGTTGGCAATAGCGCCAATAAGCTGTGTGTTCCGGCAGCAGAAACAACAGGCGCACAGGAGTCGTTTTCTATTGATCCGAGGCACACATTTACCAGGGAAAGCTTCCGCTTTGCTTAATCATTATGATATGGTAAAGTTTACATTTCTCAGGCTCAAATCTACACCCACCCAGCAGCTGCATAAAAACAGGTGATTACAGAAGCCTTTCTGACACCCTGCCACCAAAGGGCTGCACATGTTAGATAGGTGGGGGAATGGGGACTGACCCTCACCATCTTCAGCCATTCCCCCAAAATTCTACCTCCCTGTCAGTGGCCTAGTTGAGACTGAATCTTGAAAAGAAGCATAGGAGAGAATTTAAATACTGATGTCCTGTGTCTGCATGTAGGCAAAACACTATTGCAGTGAAAAATCATGCAGTATGATGTCTGATATCTTCTCCATTGTATCCTTTTGGAAAAGACTCTGCATTTTCATTTATTTTCAACATGCGATAACATCTTGGTGAACTCCTTTGGAGCTGTAAAAGAACTCTAAACATATTCCCCCCTTTTTGCCTGGTCATGGGAGCTCTCAGCAGACAGAGGAGAAAGTAGATCTGAGCCAACACTCCAGATGAGGCATACCAAACTTGAGCCACTTGATAGCTATATAGCCAGATATATCTTCTCTAGGCAAGAACTGGTCTTTATTCATGAGGAACTGCAAGCATGTCAGTCCTGTAATTTTCCTCAAAAAAATTGTTGGCAGAACAAAGGGTAGGCAAGAACTGTAAAAAGGAGGGTGGCACTAAAGATCCAGTTATAGCAATATAGAGACCAAAAAGTAAGATTAACCTCAATTATAAGGGACATCTTGAAAAGCAGATATTTTTCTTTTTTTCTTTTTCTTTTTCTTTTTAACTAGAAGGTGGTGTATTTTAAATTTATGTTTATCTCTGCCATTCAAAATGAATATTTACCTCCTCAAATGACAGTTTTGATACTGAAAGCTCTCATTACACCTAAAGATAAACAAAACTGTGTGTCTAAGATGATATAAAAGAGAGTTCATATCAGACCTTCAAAAATTATGAACAGTTACAACACATGATATCAAAAAAAAAAAACAAAAAACCTTCCCCTAGATATATACCCGCAATTATTTCTGTAGCCCTCATTAAGCCATAGGTTTTTGCCTAGTCAATGTAAAATTTGTTGGAGTTCTTTGCATACATGGTTCATAGCATAGTACAGTGACATGTAATAAATGCTTCATCACTTCAGTGCATTATTATTAAAGGCCAAATTATTATGTTGGTTATTCTGGTGCAACAATATCTGAATCAAATGAAGTAACCGAAAAAAGTGTAGCAGAAGACATGTACCTCTAACCGGGTGAATAATGAAACTGATCCAGCTGTGGTAAGAAACTTGATTAAAGAAAGAAGCTCCTACTGTCAATAATTCCCTAAAGAGTAAAATGCCAATAGGCAAACTTCCCGTTCTCAACATGTTTACATCACTTTTCCTCATACTTCACTGATCTAATGCCTTTGCCTTTCTATGAGCCTTTCCAGAAAAACAGTCAGGTCCTGAATGACTGAGCGCAGAAGCCTGGGGGGTGACTGAGTCTAGCATAGATCAATATACATTAGGGACCAGGCTGGATGACAAACACAGAAAGATTTAATTTAGTGCTTAAATGGTAAATAGTTCAGGTAATGTTAGTATTTAGAGCTCAATTTAATTTACTTTTAACTTTGTCTAAGAGAAGCAGAGAAGACTTCAGACACGTTCAAGATGGATATGTATATATTATGTGCCTAAGAAAATGCAAGAAACTGGTCATCTAATCTGCATGAGCACGGACTGAAATTCTCTATGAACACAAGATTGTATCTAACTATATGTTGGCAAGTACAATTATATCAGTTGTATTCACAGTCTAGCAGCCACACACTTTAGGCAAATGTTGTATGTATATACACATTGTACATGCCTAACTTTGAAAACTGAGTATCAGTCATCCATATTTGCTTCCTGCACAAAGCAAGCTATGCCCAACCTCAAATTAGGTATATGTAAAAAAAATAAATAAATAAAAATCAGTGATTTAACCCCCATGCCTGGATTCATTCCAACTCATTTTAGGTACTTAGCTAAGTGTCTAGCACAGATTCCAGCTGGCCTAGGACTGGATAACCTTAGTCATCTGGTGCAACATGACCTCCCTGAAGCTGATGGCAAAAATCCAGTATTCTCCATATTTAGAGACAAAATACAATGGGTGATATCTTGGCTCTGTCAAAATGACTGAGAATTTTGCTATTGACCAAGGTAATGTTTAAATTTCACTCAATTTCTCTTAAGAAGAATAGGATATTGGATCTGGCTGTGTGGTTTGGTTCGTTGCTGTGCATACCTACCTGTGTGGATATTCCACTTCTGACAGTTGCAAATATAGGATTGTAAGATCATAAGAAAATTCAGGTAGGAAGGGACCTCAGGAGGGCTCCAGTCCAGCCTCCTGCTCAAGTAAGTTCAGCTCTGAGCTCCGACAAGGTTGCTCAGAGCTTTGTCCAGTCAGGGCTTGAAACTCTCCAAGGGTGGAGACAGCACAACCTCTGGGCAACCTGTGCCACTGCCCCTCTGTCCTGAGGGAAAAGTGTCTCCTTCTCTCCAGTCTGAACTTCTTTTGTTTCATCTTATGCCTGTTATCCCACCATACACCACCTCAAAGAGCCTGTCTCTATCTCCTCAATCACTTCCATGTAGGTGTTGGGGGACTGCTGTGAGGTCCTCTGAAAATGTCTCTTATCCACAGTGAACAGGCCCAGCTCCCACAGCCTCTTCACGGGGCAAGTGCTCCAGCCCTGACCAGCTTGGAGGAGTCCACTAAAGCAACTCCAGTTTACTGGTGTCTTTCCTGTACTGGAGGCCCAAAACTGGATGTAGTATTCCAGATGTGCTTCCTTCAAAGCAAGTGAAATCCAGCCAAGGGTGCATCAATGTAAGTGAATAACTTTTTCCCCGAATTTTGAATGTCTTTTCAAAAAAATTTTAGATTTATTACAGACTGACAGTCTACATTTCACCCACGTTACAGTATTATATCATAACAATCAATTGAGGTATTTTATATAGTCAGATTTTTCTGCTTAACTACTACACAACCACAGTAAATTCTATGGAAATGTCTTGGTAGAATATCTCTATGTAAATATTAAACAGTGATTTACAAGCGAAATGTCTATGCTATACATTTTTAAGTCAAAAACCTGCTGTACTGATCACTGTTGTGACTTTTAATTAGTTTATTATAAGCACAGGAAGCAATGATACTGCTACTTTTAACATAAGCATCTTCTGAAGATACTTCTAAATTTAACTGTCTCAAAAACATTAAATATATCATTCCTGATCTAGTACCCGTCACTGTGGAATACCCATAGTTTCATACGTGTACAGTTTCAGCATCACAAGCTGTAACTGAGACAGGCAGTATAATTATTCCATTTTAATGATGGCACAGATTAAAGACATTATTTCACTGATTGTATTTCCAGAATAAACGCAACTAACTCTCAGAGTAAATTAGGACTCCATTTAAATACGGCTGATGGAAACTGATTCTTAAAGACTTGTCCATGAAATAAACAGAATTGGGAACTGAATACAGAACCAGCAAATCCTGTCCTTTTCCATAAGTGCAAAAGCAGTTGTCTTTTCAGTTGCTGTCGTATCATTTGGGTTATTTTCCTACAGAGAACTCCAGTTCACAGTTGATAGCATAAATATGTAGTGGCAAAACAATCAGATTTGATGAAGAAGTGTAAACATTTTGTCATGGTCTGCCCAGTCACATTCAAGGTTGTTTGAAGATTTATAAATTCACTTTTGCTCTGAGTGCTTCCTGTCTAGTCATGCTGAATATGTTTACCCTGCAAGGCTGAGAAGTACACACACAAAGACTAATCCTGAGAATGGCCACCTTAAAATCCATCTAACTTTTCATCTGTATTTCTCAGCGTGACAAAGATGCTGATAAATGGGCAGCTACAGATGACAATTTTTATAATCTATTTAAGCATATTGATAAGTTTGATACATACGCATGTATACATATGTACATATATGCATACATATATGGTTGCTTGTTTTCAGCAAATAAAGACATTGATAAGGATAGATTAAGAGAAAGAGAGACAAAAATTCTTTCCGCACAGAATATAAAATGGGCAACAATATTTTCCTTTCTTTGGCTGTTGCTTAACCCTGAATCAGAAAAATAATACTTGATAGTTCAGCACCTTTTCTCATTGTATTTGTAAGACCTCCTGCTGGCTTTTTCCCATAGTACTGAGTTCACACATCGGTGTGTGTGAATCAAATACGAAATTCACAGATTGCCCTAAGGACAGCAAACAGACCCCAGGTTTTCACAGTCTCTAGCATTGGTGGACACAGGACAAAATTAGATCAGAGGCCTGGAAGGGACTAGCTAATCATCAGGAAGAGCCAGCTGCGGTCACAAGTGATCAGTTAAGCTCTGGGGGATTCACAGCACAGCCACTCCACACTTGTTGCCGCATGTCATAAATCACAAAATCCTTACCATAAACTCTTCACTTACAGTCCTAGAGTATCAAAATCTAAAGTACCAATTGTATTAGAAAGAAGCAAGGGAGATCATGGGCATGGTGAAAATGCCCCTTAGATCCTAAAATATGAGTTGGTCTCATATGAAAACAAGCTTCACTTACTGACCTGCAAAATGAACACTGGAAAAATCGATCCATGGCTCCTTGATTTATTGATGAGTTTAACATTGAATATGTGGAAAATAGGCACTAGTCAGGCTCTTGAGCAGTTTCTCAACATCATTCCTGTCCCCAGTATATCCCAGCCCAGCCCCTCTCTCCACGAATCCAGAAGTGAGGATATTTGGATGACATTGCTTTCACCTGCAGATGCTCTGCTGCTCATCCCCAGGACTGGAAGACCTGAAATGTGTGTGATTCATTTAGGTCTTATGTGCCTGTATAATGATTTCATATTGTTGAAATTTTATTTGCAAGATCTATTTGTTACCTGTAAAAGAAATGTATGATTCAGAAGCCACGTGGGTTGAATCCACAGGGCAGTAAAATGAAGATAAGTTTATAGCCCCCAGGATTCCCTCTTCTCTCCACCCTGTCTTAGTTCTTTTTCTATCCCGATTTTGGAAGACTCTTAAGGCTTATTTTCAAATATAGATATTTGTAAATGTGAAGGGGTCTCCTGAGGCATGGATAGCCTGTGAAAATATAGTAAATGTGATAGAAGCTTGGAATAAACATGGTACAGAAAAATTACTTTTCCAAAAAATGTCTTTTACGTTTAGCTTCTGTTTTCCATGGGAAGGAGTGGAATTTACAATCAGTCATTATTCAGATGTTTACAAAAAATATAAAAGAGGAAATGATTGATTGTAAGACAGCTTTATATTTCCCTTTTTTAAGCTCATGATTTTTAATCCCCTCATGTGATACAAGGCTGATATTACTGCTCAGCTTGTTAAAAACTTGTTTTGAATTCTCCATAAAAGCGAGATCTGGAATGAGATGTAAACTCCTTTATCAAAATAACAATTTGAATGAAATACTTTAAAATCTCCATTACTATCAACAGTACATTTTTCTATAATACTCATTTTCATCTGCATTGCTCAGAGTTCAGCCTTCCTTATGGAGCTTTGAAAAAAACCTGAAAATACCAATGATTCTTCTTGATTTGCAGTAACTCTTCGTTAACTTCAGTAGACGGTGGAGCCCAGTCAGAGTTTCCATCACTATTTTTCTAATTGGACAGATGTAATTATGCAAAAATGCACAGCTATAAACATTTTTATGGATAGAACAAAACATAGCAGCTACCTGTGAGTGCTGTTAAAAATCTCTGCCAAATTTCGATTGCTTAAGAAAAAAAAGTTCATATCCATGGAAAACAACGTGGCTCTACTGTTACATTCATTCCTCATTTGTTGTACACATCTTCCATAACAGTAATCCTGTCATCTTTGGATTGCCACCTATGTTGCGGTTTCCTTAGCCAATGCAATGCTGACCCTCGTATTCACACTTTCAATTCCTCTCAGCTCTAATGCTGTAGCCTAATCATTTGTTAATTAAATCAATTCACTTATAAGAGTCAAAAGCACCTATCAGAAACTCGGTCTGCTGGTAGTTTACCTGGAATCAAACCACTAAGTAGAGCATAAATGTCACCAGGATTCCCAGGTGTCAGTTCACTGAACCGATATTTCCTCCAAATTCAAAAGGAAGTTTTGTTTCTCTTCATTTCCCGAAACAAGCCATATTGTAAGATCATATGAGCTATATAAATTTCCGTTCAACCGGAACTAGGTCAGTTTATCTCTAAAATTTGGCATGCCCTCTGCAGCCCCACTCCCCCTGCGCCTCCACGCTTTATCCTTCTCCTAACCCTAACCCTAACCCTAATTTTTAGGGTCATCAGAGGCGGGGCCTGAAGCTGACCCCACCAGCCCCATTCAAGGCTCCGAGGACAAAGGTGTCCTGGGAGCAATGTGGCTGCAGCCCCTCATTGCCTTTGGCATGCCCTCTGCAGCCCCACTCCCCCTGCGCCTCCACGCTTTATCCCTCCCCTAACCCTAACCCTAATTTTTAGGGTCATCGTAGAGATTATTTGCCCTACTCTAGATATTTCATGTGATTTTCTTAAGATCACAGTATTTTGTAAAGTTACATTTATTGCGGTAAATTTTCATATGGTGCAAAGAGGCATAGCACCATTAAATACTCATATTAGCGCAAGATGTATATTCTTATCGGAAGGAATACACATGCATGTGTATTTGTATATAAATAACCAACTTTTTCACACAGCTAGATGTAGTAAGCAGAATGTAATCATTTAATGGAACACAAAAAATAGAAAAGAATCTGGAAAAAAAAGTGATTGGTCTCCAATCATTGTACAAGTGCTAATTTTATTTTATTTCTCTCGTCAGGTCTTTCTCTTCTCCATTCTTATGTCTGTGTCTGTTCTTTTATTAATGAACCCCAGAAGTGTCACAGCTGCTATAAACCAATGTTACTACAACAAAGACCTAACATGTAACACCGAAGAATCCCCAAATGTTTTACTTACCCTTGCACGGATAATACATCACCACTGAAATGTAGCTACTTACAGAAAAGGAATTTGGCAACTTTTTATCAACAGCCAATATTACACAACAGTTTAGAATAGGATGTTGAAGACTCTTTCATCAGGAAGAAATTTTAAAGGAAGTTGAATTTCCTAAGTCAAAATTTTTATCTCTGAGTCTTAAAATCTTATTCTTATATAAAGAACAATGGAAATGTTAATATCCTCAGGTTTAGAGAACATCAGAGAACAGGCAATGAGTAAATGCACAGCTGCTGACTCAAGCCAGATGCCGTAGCCTGGTCACCCCCTGTACATCCTGAGAAGCCTCCATCCAAGTACTGCTTAGCTGGTGAAATCTGACTTAAGATAGTACATAAAGTTATTTTTGGACTGTACACTGAAGACTAAATATTGAACTTAGTTTCCTGTTTTGGAAAGAGTGTTCTATTAGGGAAAAAGGGGATTATTCTTTCTAATCTGCACTCCTTTAAAGCACAATTTACACACTGCTATCAGAATAGATTTCTTCAGGATGACTTCATGTAAACTGAGTGTTTCCTTAGAGGAAAATCCCATAGTCTACAGGGGCCATTAAGAGCAGTGAGACAGATGTGGTAGACAGAAGACACTGGAATTGAATTAATATGAAATGAAATAAAACCAGTTAATTGTAAGCAGCTGCAGAAGGCATCTCCCTGTGCACTTACATCTAAATCAGTGGGACTTATGATTTACCTTTTAAACTCTGGAAAATACATAGCTTCCCCATTAGCAGTCAGTCATTTCATGCTTCTTAGCCACCCAGTGATGGCAAGAACATATGCATGTTTTTGCCCCCAAAATATTTGCTTGTAAATTTCATTTTAAATTGCTAGATAGGGAAATGACGCTTACATGACTTATATGTGCATGTGCGAGGGTGCGTGTGCATGTCTGTACACTTGTGTGCCTAACCAATAACTATTAACCATTTTCAAACAAATATGTTAGAAGAGTCAGAGTCTCTGAAAAAACTTTACTCTTACAAGTTTCAAGAGAGGAAAAAAAAAAAAAAAAAAAAAAAGGAGCGCCAGGAGAGGGGAGCTCTCCCTGCAGGAAATGAAAACTCTGCAGTTGCTCGAGAAGTTGCTTTTCACAGTGGTCTTCAAGGGCAAAATATAGTTCAGAGAAAAACCACAAGAACTAGCTATAATTTAGAAAACAGGCACACAGTAGAGAATGTGGAAGTTTGGATGATGCAGCTTTTCAAGGAGAAGGAGAGCATAGTGACGCATGACCAGTTTGGTTGTAATTTACCTCACCTAATTTTAGCAGACTAAAAGGAGGCCTCCAATTTAAGTTGATTCCCTAGACTTTCCCTATACTTAACACAGAGGGAAAAACTCCTGCATAGGCCCTTTTCTCTTTTCCAGCCCTAGTTGAGGTGTAAGTGATGAAATGAACCCTGTACGTCCTTTCACAAACTAGAGGAGGAGCCTACACAAGGAATTTAGATTAGAAGTCCAACTTCTAAAGAACTAAGATTGGCACAGAGTGGGATGAACTCCATACTTAGTGTTTAGAGAAGAAATATGCGATCCTTGATTGCTGTTGCACCTAGCGTGACAAAATTCAGTGGCCTAGGAAGCTAACGATGGTAAAACTGAAAACACAGTGCAGTTATTTAACAGGGAAGTTAGTTAACACCTGGGGGAGACTCCTGAGGCTCAGGGCAAATTTCCCATTAGCTGCTGAAGCCTGTATAGTTTTTCTAAAAGGTATGATTTATTTCATGTGGAAGCTATAGTTCAGTTTTAAGCTGTTTGGCTCAAGGGAGGAATTATTATGTGAAATTCAATGGCTACTTTGCGTGATAAGTCAGGCAAGATGGTCCTATCTGACCTTTTGGCCAAACAATTTGTTATTATAGTAATTATTTTTATAGGAATGGTAATGCATATAGCCTGAACGTACATGTTTTGAAAAATCTTAGTCTTTGATTTACCAAAGTCTCAACATGACAGAGCTGAAGATTGAATTGTAAGGTCAACATTTTTCCTCTCATGATTTTAGAATTCATCCAGTCTGAAAATGGTTTCTTTTTATGTAGTGTTATTCCTGCTGCTCCCTTCCCCTTTAAACGGGAGGGAAAGAAGTTGTCTGAATGCTGACAAACCACACCTAAAATAGCAAGGCACGGATAGGCCCCAAAAGCTGCATTTCTGGCACATACTTGTAATCTGTCAAGGAGAGGGAAAAAATGTTGAACAACGATTACATGGGCAAATCTGGAAAAAAAAAATATCTGTTTGGATTTAGCTATTATCAAAAATTGCTTTGTAGAGCAAAGGTGAAAAAAGTAAATACTTGCCTGTATATCCAGCCAGATCTTTAGTTCATCCAATAGCAGCTCCATAGCAATTATTCCGTACCAGAACTAGAACATATGTTGTTTCTATTAGTTTCTTCATTACAGTCAAATGGTGAAATTTTGAGTACAAAAAGTATCTCATCAGCATGTATGCAGCAATCTCAGGATGTCCCTTTGGATGTTTGGGCTGCAATACAGATGTTTGTTAAAGGCAAATCTAGAATAACTTAAAATATGAATATTTTTGCAAAGAAAATGAAGGTAAGTATCTTACATAATGGCTCACATTAGATATGATTCATACACTGTAGGCTTTATGTAGACTTTTTCCTCTCCAGTTCAGGTTTTTGCCATATGTTCAGTGTAAAATTCTATTTGTCTTTAACCAACAATAGGTTTTCCATTAATCTGTCAGAATTGTAATGCAGATTTATTTTTTCTTATTGATTCTTATTCTGTGTTTGTCTTCAGTGGAATTTAAAATATGCTTCTTTGTTAAATTCCTGTTCCTGTTTCTCTTAGGCATACATGCATGTGTTAATAAGTGATTGCTTGTGAATGCTGTTGGACTGGGAACAGCTTCAGTTTCACTGTAGGCTTATGAAAACACTAAGAAGTTGTATTAAAAAGTAATTTTCTTTTTGGAGCGCCTTTTCTTTCTCATTTTCTTTAAAAAGCAGCTTTTATTTAGGAAGCAATAGTAATCACAAACAGCTATTTTACCTCCACTTTCTGTGTCAGAATGCTGAAAGGTGTGGAGTTGGCAAATACTGTATGACTCAGCTCGATATATCTTTATAACACTCCTAAATAACAATAGATTGATCTTAAGGAAATGGTATTACAGAGAACAGTGAAAAACAAGTAGGACAACAGAAAGGAAAAAGGGAGAGGAAAAAATAGAAAATCCTTTTGAAACAGGTAGCACTGTCTCTGCCCCCTTCAAGTTTATCTCGGTTTGTCTAGATGGCTGCCTACGTGGTGGGTGGGCAGCTAAGGACTTCTGCTTCTCTGTGGTGTGACCTGGCATTTGCCTTCCAATGAACCCAATTTCAAAAGTTTACCAAACCCAATATGAATGGATCTTTGAGTACACTTCTCAAAATTTGTCACACCTTTGATAACCCAAGGACAGTATCAAATTGGAGCCCAAATGCAGATCAGGTCAAACCTGCCTTCTGTTATAGCCAAGCTGAGTGAAACTGAAATCAAAAGCATAACTTAGAAGCATAAATGTTCTGTGGACAACTTCATTAAATATGTGCTTTATTACCATAAGAAGTCAAAGCTGGAGAAGCATGAAGAACTTCTTATCCCCTGTTAAAACCAGGAGAGTTTGCAGGTACACAGTAGCTCTGAATTCTGTTTTTGTTTTGTTTGGGTTTTTTAAGTTTTGACAGCTCTTCTCTTAAGTTTGACAGCTTTTGGGGGGCAGGGGGTGGGGGAGCCTGATTCTGTTTGAAGAGACAAGAAGAGCTCTCTAGAAAATTCCTATCCTCTAGCAAGGTCCCATAAAAGCCAGATAGATTTGCAGCTGTTCTCCATTTCTCCAGAACTTGTCCTCCCAGTATATCCCCTAGACAGTCTGCAGCTCCAGAAGAGCCTGTGAGACCTGGCTGGAGATGGACTCAATTCCACCGCTCAGGCTCATAGCTATGGCTGGGTCTACAGGGTGTTACAGATGCTGACTTACAGGCAGACCAAGGAGCAATGATTTTCTCATTAGCACTATGTGGTCTTTGGGCTCCTGATCACATAATGTGAGCACTGCACAGTTTCCCACTTCCTACCCACTGCTAATGCTCCTGAGGGAGCAGGAGCAGAGAGCTGCAGTAAGGGGTTTATGACCTGGTGCCCCTCCATGGCCTGAAGCTTGAAGAGGACTTCCTGAGGCCCACTGTTCTCCGAAGCACCTGCTGGGGCACCTCACCTCCATTCCAGGCTTGGCCATGAGGAATGTCCAAGTGGCACCTGTTAGATTTGAAAATCAAATCTATTTGGTTTTAATCTCAACAGTTTTAATGTAAATTAACACATTTGCTATTTAAAAGATCTAAAGAGATTATGTGGCTGGTATTGATGAATGATCTTTCACAAGGTCTGGAGATCTTTGAACTCAGGAGCTTATTCAAATTTCGTTGAAGTTTGCACCACTCTGATTATGCAAACAGTACTTAAAATTCACACCTGTTTCAAAGACCGGAGTTTTACATGGCTGTGTAACTTCTTAAGGCTAGAAGGGACCACGAGATCTTATAATAGTATAGCATAATCCACAGATTTTTTTTACCGAGCAGGCACTACTCTGAGCTCAACTATATATATTTGATTAAAGTTATCTGCCAGAGAGGTCTCCAGTCCTGAGGAAGATGATATGGTTTTTCATGCTTTTCTAGAAGTAAACCTCTCAGTTTGGCATCTTCTTTAAAAATGGACATACAGGAACCTTTCTAACCAATCACTGGAAGTTTAGAGTGACAAAATGCAAGAAAGTAAATTTAGTATAAATATGTTCTCAAAATACAACTGCATCGCAGCAAGAACTGTTCCAATCAGCTGTATTTGGCCAATGAAAAAAAGGTTTTGTTTCATACTTATTGAATGAAATTTGTTAAAAATAGCCTTATTTCTAAAGAATGATTAAATATAAGGTAGACACAAACCTTAAGGGCTATTTACACAACTCTAAAGGTACAGAGAAGCTTTACTTTTGATTAGAGCTTGGCTGGTATGTTCAAAGAAAGAAAGAAAATGTCAGCTCAGCTCTACAGGCATTAAACTATTTTGCATTTTATAACTTAAAATCACATTTAAGCATAACTCTGAGAGTAAGACATCTCATCTCATGCCAGACCATTTCTGCTAATACAATTTGCTCAATTTTCTGATTCTTTTGTGTATCCTTTTGTTTGCACAGTAAGCAGTAATAATTCACTCAGCTTTTCCTTTGAAATTTATGTCAAGGAAAGGAGAGAGAGCATAAACATGTTTGGGAGCATGAAAGCTGACTTGAAAACTTGTCAGTATATGCAATCTTCCAAAAGACATTATTATCTTGTAGAGAACCTAAAAATATTACCTTTTTTTTCTATTTTATCTTAAGTTTCCTTTGTAAAATGTAGAAAGGGGGTCCACACTTCCCTTAATAGGAAACAGCTGTTTGTTAAATTAGCCCATAGAAAAGCATCCTTTAAAATTTTTAGACCCACGAAGAGAAAAAAATTTTTTTTCCCCCTAAAGCTGGATGAATTAACATAGTCCAATGTTTGTGATAAAAATACAAACGCACACAGTCTATGCAGGTAGCTTAGGCAGTTGCAGGAGCTCACAGTTCGGAAGTGTTACAAAATAGCTTAACTGAGCCATATTCTGGGTACCAATTTCCCCTACTTGTGCTGGAGATGGTGAATGCCTCTAGGGCAGGGCAGCCTGTACTTAGCTTCGTAGCCTCCAGTCAGCATCATTGCTCATATTAGCCTACTTCACTTGGACTGGTGAAAGGTAAGCAGTAAGTATGGTAAGATCTGAACTTAAGAAAGTTAGAAATACTAAGGAAAACCTCATATAACCCTTATCTCCAGAACAAATGAATGGACTATGATCTAAGTGAGTGCGTAAACATATGCTTCCTTTAAGAATAGCTACAGCCCTGTTGACAATAATGGCAGCTTTCATTTAGTTAAGTGCTTTACTGGACTGAAGTCAAAGGTAATTGCTGCTTTCCTTAATGACTGTGTGACCTCTAATAGTGGAACAAGACAGTTATTCATGAAGTTTCTTCAGATTTCTGTGAAAGGTGGTGGTAATGTAGTCATTCTGTGGAAAGTGGACTGGTAACAAGACTATTGAACTATGTGTTGATTCTCCAAAAATCTTATGCTGATTTTCATAACAAAAGTAGGATTAGGTAACAGCAGACCCAGACAATTTTAACTGGAAACAAATTTCACTGGTGAGTATAGAGTAGTATAAATCTAAAATCAGTTTGCTTAAGTTCATGTTTTTGGATTTAATCGTGTAACTTTAAGCAAAAATGATGGGTGGATAAACATCTGAGCCACTTTTTCCTGGAAATCATTGTTGCAGTCGAGCTCCATTTAATTTCCCGGACTTAACTCTATTTTGAACTCTTGCTTTCATGTGAGAGAAATAAGACCCTTTTCTAGGTACTTTCCAGTTCTGCTCACCAGACATTTGCTAGATGTACAGAAGACAAAGGCTGAAAAACTCTCTACAGCTCAAGCTTTTAGCTTTCAAATGAAGGACTCATCTATCATTCACGGACATTGACCCTCATCCACCTTCTCCACATGTGCGATTTTATACAAAAGTAGTTCCACTGAACATAAATGAGATACTCAGATGTATAAAAGTAGCTTGATTGGTGTTTCTACCCTCAGAACTGAAGCTTTGCAAGATTTTGTAATAACAACATAATTACAGTGCAGAAAGACTTTCAGAGAGTACACTTGCATAACTGTCATTCAGAACTATTACTATACTAAATACAGGCAAAGTCAACTTTGTAATACCTTCCCAGTTCCAAATGCGTAATGAAAGTGAGATGAGCTTGTGAAAATTACAGCTTCAGATTTACATGAAAATTAGTGCTGCATCTTTTTGCCTGTTGTGCAAATTAAGGGTAGCTCTCAAGTTGGTATGCAGATTGCCAGCATGATCAGGCAGTGGTTTAGGATGCCTTTGCCCTACAGGGAATACTGATAGAGATTTATATGGTGGAGAGCACTATCTGTAAATAGTTAGTTCTAGTTGCACTGCATTATAAATAGAGGTTGATAAAAATTTGTAAGTAATCTTGTTTTTTGAGTATAGATAAAGTGAGTGAGTCATTATGATAAGTAAGCCTCATAAGTAAGCTTCTCCCCTCCCACATTTACTGTTCACTTATCAATGAATAAATAGAAATAATATCTTTGTGCTGGACCATAGCTACCATTCCGTGTATTGTGTCACCACAGTACATTTGCCATACTTCTACACTAGCTTGTGTGAGCAAATATCGCGTATAGGATCATGATTGTACCAACAATTGGCCTATATAATGGTATTGCATAAAATGAAGAAATCCATTTAGACATCAGACATCAGTGAAACAGTGGTGGTACAAACACCAGATATTGATACCAGACAGTTCCTGCCCAATCTTGTAATAAGGTCATTCCAAGTACAGTGGAAACTCTGTGAGATACTTGAAATGCTATGTCATTCATGCAAGATCTCAAAATTATTTATTAATAGCACAACAATCACTGGTTGACATGTGAGTAGACACAGAGATAGTAGTAGGAATCAAGAGAAAGGGTTCTTAACAGTTAAGGTGGGATGGAAAGAAAAGGATGGCAAAAGTGGATAAGTAGCAAGAGCTACAATTATACTAATGACCAGAAATTTGATGTAGTGAACAAAAGCTAATAAAATGTCTCAGAAAGGGAGCTGTCATGGCCAAACTTATATTCATTACTATTACCATTATAACAATTTATAAGAATATTAGCTACCATTGCTTGTTTTTGTTTTACTTCAATTTTCTGACTAGACGTTGACATTTAAATGAAGCACTGGAAAAGAATCATAGGAAGCAAAGTCAGATCAGATATTGTTGGGTGCAGAGACAGCAGAGGAAGTGCCTGGGACACAACTGAATAAATGGCTCATCAGGTAGCAAAGAGACGTGTATGTTTGGAGGCACAGGCGACAGGATCTTTGTCATGCTCCTTGTTGAACCTGCTTGTACAAATACCTTGTACATCAACTTCCTAGATATAAAAAAACATCCAAATCTTCTTGGAAACTAATGAATTCTGCAGATTTCTGTGACTTCCTGGTGGATGTTGTCAGAGTTGTATCTGATTTCAGCTTCCACTTGGGAAGTGACTCCTCTACCTAACTGATGTTATCTGCTCTCAGAGGGGGCTTTCACTTCCTCTCGATAATGCAGAGGGCTTTATCTCTGCTTTGCTGTTAATGCTTCCTGACCACCATATTTTAATGATGCACAATGAAAGGAATTAGCTGTGCCATAGCTTTGGAGATCCTTAGAGACTTTTTTTTTAAGTTTCTAAATTCATACACAGTAAAGTTGAAGGAATTTACCAGGCATTTCAGAAGTTGTTCAGCTGTATGGGCACTGCATGATCAGATCAAGATATAATGCCTTCCTTTCTCCACTCCATGGAAAAGACAGGCTATTCAGGGCTGGTGCTCCCTTGCTAGCATTTAGTCCACTTACTGCATTCACTTCTTTCCAGTGCTGTGAAATGAGATCAATAACTGTACCTTTTAAGAAGCCACAGATGTAAATAATGGATGTATGCAGACGTGGAGGGTTAGCTAGGAATGTGCCAGTCTGGATTCATGCTTGCATTTGGTTTCAGAAACGTTGCTTACTTTCATGTGCTTAGTTAAACATTTCTGTTACCCTCAGCCTCTAAACAAGTATACTATTAAACAAGAACTTTGGCATCATCAGCTATGTCTTCAATTGTTCTTCAGTAGTTCCTCTCAGATCACCAAGACTAGAGGCTATTGGTTGAGAGGGACAAACAGTGTTTCTCATTCACTGGGGTCTTAAAAGAGGCACACCATGGGGTCCCTTCCTTCTTTATCCAAAAAACAGTCTGTGAAATTGCCTAATGGAAAGGGATGTCAGCAATATGCTAGTACTGCAGAACTGAGCATCTCCTTTCTTACCCTGGTCTCACTTGTAGCAATAAATAGTTGGCATGACAACAACAAATAAGAAGCAAATCATGTCTGTAGCCCAAGGAAGTGTCACTTGTGGCCAGTTGCAATTTTCAAGGGGAGTATATTTCTTCCTTGATTTTCTGCTGAAAAGGTCCAATACAAAAATAGTAACAAACATTTGTATAGACTTTTCTTTTACCATGGCTTTCACTTAGGTATGCACAGATAAGGAGGTAGGGATAATGGCTATAAAGAAGATATCTCAATCTTGTATTAACTCTCAGTTGTTAATGTTAATATGGTGTCTCATACAGACCTTGGTTACTGTACGAAATGTGAGTAAGTGGCTCATGGATAAGGAGCATGAAGCATAGTTCCAATTTCAAATAGAGACTTTTGGATCAAATGCAAATCTCTCCAGATTTCTGGGAAGCACAGATATCTGTATCTACAGCAGGCTTCATCTCAAGTGCTGCTACTAGCCAAAATGTTTTCCCATAAATTAGAAAAGAGACATTCCTGTCAACCAGTGCAAGTGCAGATATTCCCACAGTAGGTTGAAAAGATAAGCATGAATGACTTTTCTTATTCTTGACATAATGAGGCTAGATAGCTTCAACCTCTGCTGTGAATCCTACCACTCAGCAGGGCCATTCATTCTATATGTGAAGAGCTGTAACCTCTTGCTTTCTGATCAGCTTGGTGGGGTTTATTGTCTGTTCAGCTTTTTGTGTCATCCCAGTTGTAGGTGTTCATTGCTATTTTAGGCTTGAAATAATCAAACCCTGTGTTTGTGAAGTACATTTAATTCAGAAGGGAATCCCCAGCAGGCTGTGTTACAGAACAGGGATGTTCAGCCTACTTTCTGGAAAATCCTGAAATCTGTGGACTGTTCCTTGGGACTTCTTTAAAAGACAAGAAAAGCAAACACCTATATGTTACAGCATGCCTATGAACACTTCTGGTAGTGACACTTCTAGGTGAATCCACATCTCTATCAGAAATACATAGAAATCCATCAATCAAAACAATCTGAAAAATGTCACTATGGAATCTATTAAAATGTGGCTACCTCTAGGATGCAAATCAGTAGGATTTCTGCCACAGCAAGACAATAAAGTCAGAGCAAAAAATCAGTGTGTTCTCCTTAGACAGGTCATTGGATGGTGTAGAGCAGAGGTTGTAAACTATGGCATAACTCAGAGTATGCTGGTAACATGGCCCATATATGTTTACAATCACAAATAATCACAAAAAGTCTTTATCATTTCCCAAGACCTATAGCACTCCTTTGTAATAATGTGCATTCAGATGCGTAGAAGTCATTACTATTTGTAATCTCTATCATATTGTTATGATCAGTTATCACCGTCAAGTAACTTCTTTCTGCATCATTCTTGAACTGTTTAATATTCATCACAGTATCATAAACCTTTAGCAGGTGAATATAATAGTGAACATTTATTCAAAGTAGGGTAGGGAGCACCAAACATCATACTGTTTGGTAAATGAATGAGTGGGAGAAAGGAAAAGAGAAAGACCTGATTTTCTGCTATGACATTAACGACACCAAAACGGGTTTCAGCCAGATATAGCTTCTAAGTATACCAATTTCTTTAAGTGTGGCACTGTAGTCTTTTAAATTATTTATTTTACATGTCATCTAAGCAGCCGTCAAACTGAGAAGAATTTTCTAAGCTACCAAATTTTTATTGATTCCCTTTTGGAAAATTTTTCTTTGAACTGATGTCTGGATTTAGGGTCTCAATGTGTGTGAATCAAAAGTTCATTTCATTTCTTTACTGAAACAAACAAAGAAGGACTGGTGGAAGATGTGAAGGTCGGGGGCAGCCTTGGCTGCAGTGACCATGAGATCGTGGAGTTCAGTATCCTGCGAGGAGGCAGCAGGGCACCAAGTAGGATTGCAACCCTGGACTTCAGGAGAGCAAACTTTGGCCTCTTCAGGGACCTACTTGGAGGAATCCCATGGGTTAGGGCCCTAGAAGGAAGGAGTGTTCAAGAGAGCTGGTTAATATTCAAACATCACTTCCTCCAGGCTCAAGAGCGGTGCATCCCTATGAGTAGGAAGTCAAGCAAAGGAGGCAGGAGACCTGCATGGATGAGCAAGGAGCTCCTGGCAAAACTCAACCAGAAGAAGGAAGTCTACAGAAAGTGGAAAGGGGGACAGGCCACTTGGGAGGAATATAGGAACATTGTCAAGAGTATGCAGGGATGTGACGAGGAAGGCTAAGGCCCGTTTGGAATTGAATTTGGCTAGAGATGTCAAGGACAACAAGAAGGGCTTCTTCAAATACATCAGCAGCAAGAGGAAGACTAGGGAAAATGTGGGCCCTTTGCTGAATGGGGTGGGTGCCCTGGTGACGAAGGATGCAGAGAAGGCAGAGTTACTGAATGCCTTCTTTGCTTCAGTCTTTACTGGTCAGGCCAGCCCTCAGGAACCCCAGACCCTGGAGGCAAGAGAGAAAGTCTGGAGGAAGGAAGACTTTCCCTTGGTGGAGGAGGAGTGGTTAGAGATCATTTAAGCAAACTTGACACCCACAAATCCATGGGCCCTGATGGGATGCACCCACGAGTGCTGAGGGAGCTGGTGGATGTCATTGCTAAGCCACTCTCCATCATCTTTGAAAGGTCATGGAGGACAGGAGAGGTGCCTGAGGACTGGAAGAAAGCCAATGTCACCGCAGTCTTCAAAAAGGGCAAGAAGGAGGACCCAGGGAACTACAGGCCAGTCAGCCTCACCTCCATCCCTGGAAAGGTGATGGAGCAGCTCATCCTGGAGGCCATCTCCAAGCATGTGGAGGACAAGAAGGTGATCAGGAGTAGTCAGCATGGCTTCACCAAGGGGAAATCATGCCTAACCAATCTGATAGCCTTCTAGGATGGAATGACTGGCTGGGTAGATGAGGCGAGAGCAGTGGATGTTGTCTACCTTGACTTCAGCAAGGCTTTCGACACTGTCTCCCATAGCATCCTCATAGGGAAGCTCAGGAAGTGTGGGCTGGATGAGTGGACAGTGAGGTGGATTGAGAACTGGCTGAATGGCAGAGCTCAGAGAGTTGTGATCAGTGGCACAGAGTCTAGTTGGAGGCCTGTAGCTAGCGGTGTCCCCCAGGGGTCAGTCCTGGGTCCAGTCTTGTTCAACTTCTTCATCAATGACCTGGATGAAGGGACAGAGTGCACCCTCAGCAAGTTTGCTGACGATAGAAAACTGGGAGGAGTGGCTGATACACCAGAGGGCTGTGCTGCCATTCAGAGAGACCTGGCCAGGCTGGAGAGGTGGGCAGAGAGGAACCTCATGAAGTTCAACAAAGGGAAGTGCAGGGTCCTGCACCTGGGGAGGAATAACCCCAAGCACCAGTACAGGTTGGGGTTTGACCTGCTGGAAAGCAGCTCTGCAGAGAAGGACCTGGGAGTGCTGGTGGACACCAAGCTGACCATGAGCCAACAATGTGCCCTTGTGGCCAAGAAGGCCAATGGTATCCTGGGGTGCATCAGGAAGAGTGTTGCCAGCAGGTCGAGGGAGGTGATTCTCCCCCTCTACTCAGCCCTGGTGAGGCCACATCTAGAGTGCTGCATCCAGTTCTGGGCTCCCCAGTACAAGAGGGATGTGGCACTACTGGAGCAAGTCCAGCGAAGGGCCACAAAGATGATTAGGGGACTGGAGCATCTCTCTTATGAGGAAAGGCTGAGAGAGCTGGGCCTGTTTAGCCTGGGGAAGAGAAGGCTGAGAGGAGATCTTATCAATGTGTACAAGTATCTGAAGGGAGGGTGTCAAGAGGATGGGACCAGACTCTTTTCAGTGGTGCCGAGCGACAGGACGTGAGGCAACGGGCACAAACTGAAACACAGGCACTTCCATCTGAACATGAGGAAAAACTTTTTCACTGTGAGGGTGACCGAGCACTGGAACAGGTTGCCCAGAGAGGTTGTGGACTCTCCTTCTCTGGAGATATTCAAAACGCGCCTGGATGCAATCCTGTGCAATGTGCTCTAGGTGACCCTGCTTGAGCAGGGGGGTTGGACTAGATGATCTCCAGAGGTCCCTTCCAACCTCAACTGTTCTGTGATTCTGTGATTCTGTGAAACAGGCATTTCTTTCTTTGGGATACATCAGTTAAAAAGAAAAAAAAAATCTTAAGAGATGCATATTCAGTAACAAATCTAGTAAAGCTCATCAAGAATCCAGTAGTTCAGAGAAAAAGGAACAGTGCAGAAAAAAAATGGAAGGGAGTCAAAAGAGGCAGAAAGGTCAAGATAAGAGAAGCAGCATGTTCTAGTGAAGAGAAAGTCAAATGGCTCTCTGGCACTGACATGGAAACATTTCTCATGAAGTACAGAAATTTCAGCCACGATTCCCAAATAACGGTGGCAGAGCTTGTTTTGTGGCTCGTGAGCGGCAGAGCACCGCAGCGTTGTTAGAGCTAAGGAAAGAGCATGGAACCTGCAAAGCCTCAGCACAGGTCAAGCAGTCAGAGAAGTACAGCACGTGGGAAAGGAAGCAGGGCCATAGGAAACAGGAACATGGGGCTGATGTTTACTCTTCTAAGCTGCTAAAAACACTCAGCCCATGCCACTGAGTATATTATTCTATTTTATTTAAGGGAATATTTGTTTAGGTGAAGATTAAACTAAAAAATCTCAGATCTGTGGGAACAAGATCCCGTGGTGTGTTGTTATACTTCGCAGAGGATTATTTCTCTACAACAATATCAGAGGTCTGAAAAAATGACAGGAAGGACAGTTATATAAATATTGTATTTTTAATTCAGTTTAAATTCCACATGGTCATGTGCTTTCAATCCTTCATGCAGAAAGACTCTGTTCAGTAACTCTAAAATATTTTGTTTTCTGATTTCAAGATCCTCCTGCTGTCTCTCCAAAGCTGATATAGTTTAAAGGAGCATTTTTTAGTTCCACTGAGCTACTTGAAAAAGCACTCAGAAAACAGTACCTCAGACTTTATCTCTGCTTTTCACACACAGCTTCTCCTTGTACTGAGAAGAAACCTTTTCTGTAACTGCCACAGCTGCTAATGGCATCTAATGAGGATCAAATGAAAAGCTTAAGTCTTCCCCCCCCTTTTTTTGTTGCTAGTAAAAAAGGCCATTTTATTCATGGCTTTTATTAAGAACACATAAATACTTTAAAATAGCTACTTTCTCCCTTCTCTCATGCCATTGCTCAGACGTGTAGACCAGTGTTCAGACAAACCTACACTTGTGCCTGCTGTATGATTCTGAGCAAAGCATCAGAGAAACTCATGTGTCTGTCCTGTCTTAATGTGAGAACATCTGATTTTAGTCAGCAAACAAATAAAGGAGTGACCATCAAGAGAGGAGACTCTCTTATTTACTTAGTTTAGAGCATACTGGCAAGTGAAGGCTTGTTATAATTTGTTTGCTATAATGCACATAAACAACATAAAGCTATAAAAAGAATATGCTGTAGGATCATTACAGATTTTTTTAATGGTGATATAGGTTTTTTTTTTTTTAATATTAGCAAAAGAAGGCAGAACGTATGGATCATAAAGAGAGACAGGAGAGTGAGCCAAGTTTTCAGAAGCAATTCTTGATAATAAATGCTTGGCTTGGGATTACTGATTGCTGACTTTCAGGACTCAAAATGGAGAATCCCCATATCACTAGCTGCTGTATTTCTGGATGCCATTTCCTACTTTATCTGCATTACAAAAGAAAAATTCCACAGGACAAGATCCAGAGAGAAATCCTAAACTTCTGGCCCTAACAGGATGTTTCAGAGAGTCAGCATAAAGCTTATTATTTACCCCTGCATTTACTGAGGAGAGCTGACAGTGTGGGGAACATACAAGCCAAAAGATAAGTGCTGATGAATTTAGGCATGTTGAGAGTTGGACAGGATCTTTCTGAATGCCTTTTTTATCTCATAGCTACTTAACTCTGGCTAAATACCTTTGCAAGGTAGGCTCTTCAAAGCCCAAAGTTGGGCCCTGCTCCTGAACACCCATAGATCTCTGCTGGAACGTGATGCCCTGACCTGGGCATCAGTCCCCTTTCTTTCCCAGTACACAAGAGGATACATAATTAGGCCAAGTGGTCTGAAAGTGTTTGTTAGGGGTTCTGCAGAGCACAAGCAAAGGAGTCACTTCTGTGGTACCTGCTCTGCCTCAGAGAGTCTCTGCATCGCCCAGGGGCTGGGGCTATTCCTTATAACCTCCCTTACTGCTCCTGCACGAGGACAAGATCCATCCATTAGCCCAAGCATTCAGCTGTCCAGTAAGAGTTAAGCTCCATAATATTAACTGAGGTTTCCTTTACAAATATTTATTTTGCTTTTCCTAAATTTTTAATGAAGTTTCTAAACAACTTTGGGTGGTAGTGCCTGAGAGAAACATTCTGTTTGCAAACATCTTGGCATGTATGTCACATAATTTTCCTTTCCTTTTCTCATTGCTAAAAGCAATTACACAGAAACAAAAGTTTTATTTTCAAGCAGTTCATCTGTGCATGCTGTTTATATCTGAAATTGCAAACCCCAGCTTTTGACCTAGGTCCATAAAGATAATAATCCTGTTTTATCAACACTGATCCCTGGAGGTCAGACTCTAACTGTTGTTGCTATTGCAAAAGTCAATTAGATCACATGAGACTCCAGCTACAAATTGGGAACAGGCAGTAGGAGCTGCTAAACTGTTAGGAATCAAATACTATACTTTGTTATACACGGTTATGAAGTAGTGGTGTCTTTACTTCTTTTGTACTCCACCGTCAAATTTCTAGAACTGTGGGCTTAGTTTACCATTGCATTGAACTTGTCATGTTCAGGGAATGCAAACTGTATTGCCCAGGCTGGACTTTAAGCTCACCTTGTACAGCCATAACTGACTGGGATACCAGAGAATTGGGTTTTCAAGAATGGCACTTTTATGCTAGGCTTTAATGCATGCAAGCCTATGCTATATAAGCATGCCTTTAGGAGCTTGCCTGGCTAAGCTGTACACGCCTCACACTATATCTGTGTTTATATCTAATTCTACAGTTTTTCAGACCATGTACTGTAATACTTAATGCCTCACAAATAAGAACTGCTACAGGAATTTGTTTGAAGCATACTGCAGAAGAACGTATCAGTCAGATTTGGAGAGTGATCTCAGTCTAGTAACATATTGGCAGAGATATTTCTGCTTGTATGTGTTAGTGACTGGTTTTTACAGCATTTAGAATAACATTTTAATGGCCATGATGACATTTTAGGTACAGAAACAGCAGGTATTTTGCTGTGCAGAACACTCTCTCCTGATCCCCTTTCATGGAGATTTTATCTTTTGTTCTTTACTGTTTTCTGTAATCTAGTCTGAAAAGAAATGACTCATTTGTAGTGTTGAGTAATAAACTACTGAAGAACAAATACAAGCAAAAATAGGTACCACTTTTGATAATGTGAAGGCAGAAATTGCGCAAATTAAAATATTATAGATTGCTACATAAGAGTTCAGCAAACTAGTCTTATCTGTTCATTATTTAAAAGATGAATCAATTTAAAAGAGTAACAGGTACAGTCATTTCTCAGAGTAACTTGTTTACTTAGCAACAGCGTTAAACTGTGTGGATTCATTAACCTGAAGGTCTTATATCATGGGAAGCCCAGGATTTTATTCCTTGGAATACAAATTGGCAGGTGTATGAAAGGCATTTTCCCTCCTTCCTACACTTGCGTATCTGTTTGGTGCTCCTTCTTTGGGAATGTTCTTTGGGCCCTTTTTCTGCCCTCTCCAGCTGCATGTGAGTTTGAGTTAATAACATACGCCAGTGACAGCACTGTTGTCGACAATGGCATTTTTTTGTTTGTTAGAATACATTTTTTACACTATTCCATCACTGTGCTCAAAGTATCCTCAGAAAGAGAATATGTCTTGAGACCTATCTCCAGTGTGGTGCTCTTCTGCTGAGGCAGGAGTTCCCAAACTGCAGAATATTTATGTTAGTGAGTCACAAGGTGCTTGAGAGCGGTAGGCAAAACCCCACAGCTCAGCCAGCAGGGACCTTCTCTGTATGTGCACCCAGCGGGGCACAGAGCCGGGTGCTGCTGCTGCTGCTGTGCCGGGACCTGAACAGCCAACATTTGGGAGCCAACAGCCTGAGACCGGACCGGAGAAAGCAGATCCTCTGGGAATGTGATGCTGCTGTTGAGCCCGGGGGCATTCACGAAGATCCCCAGCAAAATATCAGCAATGCACAGAGGTGGGAGGGCAAATCTGCAGCTTGAACTCATAGTTATGACCTACAGATGATAACTCTGAATATCTACTAAACCTGAGTGTAAAAATACAGTTTGCAGTCATCACTTTATCTGGGGCAATGTGAAGTCTGCTTTTGATAAATAAAAAATGCATGGCATAAAAAAATTGAGTCCTATGCAACAGTAAACAAACTTGAAAACTTTCCTTTTATCTTTCATTTCTCAAGTCCTGAGACAGGTTGTTAAAACTTCTAGAAATATTAATGTTGAATCTCCATAAAGTGTGCGTGATGGTTATGTGTGGAGAAATAACATTGAGTCAGGTGATATTAATCATGTCTTCCAAGAAAAAAGGGCCAAAAGACTTTGAAAGGTGAAATGTTTCCACTTCATTAAGCAGGTAAGGGCAGGATTTCGCTATGTTGACTTGGATGCCTTATCCAAATCAAAAATTATGCTATTTCATGTTGAAACACAACAAGAACTGATGTGCCAGTTCTTAATTATATTTTTAGTTGGTTCTGGGGGGTTTATTTGACATGAGAGGTCTGGGGTGTATTTTTGTTTCCAGGATATAAACCCATGCCTAGGACAACATAGCCCAACCTGTGTGAGGTCTCTGCTATCCCAAATCAATCTGGTGCCTCTAGGACGAAGACAGAAATTGTAAGGTGGTGCAGCTGGGAGGCTCAGACCACCCCTTTCCATGCAGGCAGGTACATGTGCGTTATGTAAGGACTAACAAGGAGCGATTCAGCTGGCCAAAAAACTAAACAGCATCAGGACTTTTACCATAGGCTGTCTGCAGGAAGGTCCGTGGCAAAACTGACTGAAGTAGATAGGGCTTTGCATTTTGTTTCAGCAAGGATTAGAGCAGCACCAGTACTAGTATATCTTCTTATTCCTTTCCTGAGTATGGCTGCCCAATTTTGGGATGATATGGGGCAGTCCTGGGTTTTCTCTGTGAGGCAGGGATGAGGAACTACTCTTCTCTGTCACCAGCTCTCTGTAGCCCTCAGTGCGCCAGTACACAAGCCAATGAGAAGAGAGAAAGTGAGCCTATACATTTTGGCAGCATAACTAGTGTTTGGTGATAGCATGATGGAAAATTAAAACAAATTTCCGGCTGTTTTTCTCTGCTACTTTTCTGCTTAATTAAAGCAAACAAAAGTCATGTAGGCCCCTGACACTTTTTCTTTGTTTCACTATAAGGACATCCCAGATTTTTGTAATCCAATGTATGCTTCAGGTCATTTGTACTACACACTCTTATGTGCTGAAATAGCAGAGACCAGAGTGGTAACTTATTCTGTCTCAAGAGAGAGAGTCTGCTGCTTCAGAGATGTTAGCAGAATAGTTTATTCCCCTGTTACAGAGTCACACAGTTCATGCCTGCTCTGCTTTTCCGTTTAATTAGTCCTACTACAGGCATCTCTGGAGCTGGAGCTAACTACATTTTGTCCACTACCTGATGTCACATTATGTGAAGTGTTATAAAAGATAAGTAATGGGAAGGTTTCTGTCCTACTGGCCTATAAATAAAATGTTTGTGTGATATGGCAGGATAGTTTTTTTGGACTCACTGTGATAAAATTATACAGACTGGCTCCAGTAGAGTGTGTTATCATGGATGTACAGTGACACAGAAGTAACAATCCATCAGAAAGAACATCTGAGCAGTAGTCTTGCCAAAAAAACTTGTGGTTTGTGACATAAGACGCCTAATAAATTTTATATCTCTATAGCACACACTAGACATAGTGTATTTCTCAGACGTATATACATGAACACATTTCTTGCGGAAGTTCAAAGCAGGTCATTCCTTCTAACAGAATTATTAAATCCAATATCTTAAATATGTCAGTAATTTTATTTCTTCCTGGGATTTTCAAAAACATTTGCTTTCTGACTTAGTTCTTCCACTGATGTGAGCAAAACTTGCAAATTCAGAATACGTATAACACAATTGTTCCTGAACTTGTGCCCAAGTAATAATGGAGCTTTTGTTACTTTGCACTAGATGCTTATATAGGGCAGAGTGGAGGAGAAAAGACATTTATACATTTATATATAATGACATTTATATATACATTTATATATACATTTATATATAAAAGACATTTATATATATTAACGCTCTTTGTTACAACCCTGTTCTTAAGCTGCAATCCTCTACACCAGGGTCTTCAAATGTTACGTACTACTGGGTCCCTGTATGTTAGGTACTACAACAGTAACACATCTAAAGGTATTAATAACCCTCCTTAATTATAAAGCATTCGAGAAGTCACCTTGTTGAGCCTACTGAGCAATATGGTTTGAGTTTCTACCTAACTAAACTCCTCAAGGCAGAAGGTATGTTAAAGAATATTGGCTTTTTCCCAGCCAAGAATCTTCTTTAGCAAATAGAAAATTTCTGCTAACAGGAAAGGATATGAGTAAAATGGGTTGTTTTTAATTTAGCTTTAATTAAATATAATTCCAATGCTTGCCAAACTAACTGCACTCACCAAAAGCAGGAATAAACCAGATAATAGACCACCCACTGTTCAGTGTTATTGATGCAGCAGAACAGATAATACATAGTTATCGTGTGCTCAGAGCTATGAATTCGTTCACACAGAGTAATTTATTTGGTTATACAAAAATCCTGTAGAATTAACGGATGACTCCTCCTTTCTGTTGACTACTACCAGCAGTACCCTTTGTGTACAGATAAGTGCTACTTGAGCTGAAATTTAAAGAAATGCCATCTCACAGCTGCTGGTACCCAGGCAATTTGCCATTAAGTGAAGCATGCCAAAGCAAAGGTTTCAGCCTAAGGCAGCAGTAACGTTGCAGTGTGAGTCAGAAACACATGCAAGCCCCACAGAACATCAGTATATTCTGTGATAACACTAGCGTAAAGGTAGGGTGCACAGGTATGCTTAAAGGTGCACAACAGTTATGCAATTTTGGGTAAGAACTTTGAATACTCCACTTGTAACCAGTTTAAACTGTACAGAAATTATGTAATCACAGAACTTGAAGAAATTTTTAAGAACAATATCCTCTCCTCTAGTAACCTGAATTTAATTATTAAACCTGAGTTTCACTAACATAGCAGTTCCTATCACTTCTGCTGTGCCTCTGAAACTTCATAACAAAATCTTTTAACTACCAGAAGAATAGGAAATTCTGATACTTTAACTAAAAGTGGACTGCAGACATAACAGGGCAAAATATCCATTTTTCATGTTAGTAAAATTCATGTCAAGAAAAAAAATGCACATTTTTAAAGAGGTGGTACCTGATCAGATTTTAATGTCAGGAATACCCGTACAAAAAGCTACATTTGATTTATGCAGCTAAACCTTGTCTTTACAATAAGCTGTAACCAAAAGCCTATATCTGATTGCCCTTTGAACTATGAACTTTTTAATATTAACTTTGGAACATCAAAGTTCCCCACAGAAATCACATTTTCTTAATAATTTTGTTTATAAATAGTAGGGCATCTGGTTAAGAGGATTTCCTCCCTCCAAACAGTAGACAGCCTCTAAATATTTTCCTTTCTCTAAAAGAAACACAGTATCTATCAGCATAAAATATTCACTTGGACTACATGCAGTATACTCTTTAAAAGCTTTTTAATGCCAAATCATTTCCCAAAACATTGTAGTTATCAATAACGCAGCATACACCAACATTTTTTCTCAGTGATGAAATATTGAACTTACACCACCTGACCCTTTTGATTGTCGATTTGCCAGCGTAAGAAGGATTTTGTTTTTAATAGGTGAATGGTATCATTGTAGTTCATACAATGATACATAGATTAACAGTAATACTGTCATCTGTCAAGCTAGTGGCTTTCTCATACCCTCTGCAAAAAAAGAAAATATCACCTCTGTCCTCCGTCCACTGATATTTCATAAAACATTGTGGTTTTGATAACTAAAGTACTTTTAAGCTGTGGAACATTTGAAAGAGCTTTGAAAGTTGTGGTTGTCTTGCATAAAACATAACATTAAAAGTTTTGTCATGCAATGTAATGGCCTCTTACAATCCTTAACATAATGTTATGTATTAGGTGTTATCTGCTAGAAATTTGACATTACATTTCCCATGCAGTTGTATGTTTCACTGATCCCAGTATACGCATTTTGAATAATATTTATATTTTTTCCATGAATTCAGGTTAACTGATGTTTACAATAACGTCAAGCTGTGCTGCTGCTTCAAGTGAGCAAAGGCAATAATGGTCTCAAATATTTAATAATAAACACTAATTAAAAGCATGAACCATAAATCTACTTTACTTGCCTTCCCTTATCCCATAAAAAGAAAAATAAATTGTTATTCAAAATGATACACAAAATAATAAAGAAAAATCAGACACACTAGATATAATCCAGAGGGGTACACACAGATGTACCAGCTTCTGTCTGCCCTTGGAGCCAAAGCTTTGCTCTGCAAACGATCTAACAGAACTCTTCACTTAGGGGTACTCCAAGGCCTTGTGCTTGCTAACGTAACCTGCAGTCAGGGAGAAAAAGGGCTGAGCAGCATGCACCATGATCCGATACATTTGAGCTATTCTTCACTGTAAGTACCAAATGCACCCTTCTGAAAATGATGCGTCCCTCCCTGAATTCACCGTTTGGTCACAAGTGCAGAATGAGGCTGGGGTCACGACCCCACCAGGAGAGCCAGATTCATCTGGGGTGTCGTACGGATCTTCAGTTCTTTGGGTATTGTTTCCCCCCTCACCCTTTTTTTCTGTTTAGTTGGTGAAGAGTTTGAGTTTTTCGGGGCAGACTATTCCCTCTCCATATAAAGTCCCTGCCATGATATAACCTCACTCATTACTTGGGTTGCTAGACACAGCAGCAGTAATAAAAGCAGCAGTCTGTTATTGGAGACGTAGCATCAACTGACACAGAGCACGTTCTGCACTGCACACACTGAGGAAGATGCAGCAGAAATGACGTCTTCATTTCTGCTGAAGGAAGATGTGTGTCCCTTATTGATATTCTGCTCTGATATTTTGGACTGAACTCATTCATTGGCATTCAGGTCTTCTACTTGTACAGAAGGAAAAGACGTGTTTCTTCTTTTAATCTTTTTGCTGTTAATGTGCAGAAGTTTGGGGTTCCGTGCATGTAGGTTGCATGGCAGAAGAGATAAGGACCAGCAGATAAAGTCCAAAACGTCAGTGCAGATGGGGTTTCAACCTGTCCTCCATTTGAGGGGGACTTATCGAGAACTGGGAGGAGTAGAGAAGGCAGCTGGCTTTCCAGATAACGTACTTAACCTTATAGGACCTTTCAAAAATTATAGCAAGTATACCGAGGTGCTGTTTACTATATTTTTATTGCTATTTTAACATAACAACTGTAGAAAGTGGAAAATAATATGGGCATAATACCAGTGACTGGCAGTGCATTCAATACAGGACTATTGCGAAAATGAAGAGGTTACAAGGGTCCAGCTATAGCTGGGCTCTGTACATCTAGGAATTCTTCACTTTGACAGCCAGTCCTAATGGTGTCTTCATATCTTTCCCACTGCAGAAACTGCTCTATTTCCTGTGACAATAATCTCCTGGAACAGACCAGGAAAAGACAAACCTCAAAAAGGTGCTGCAGTCCTATGATCTTTCTCCCTTGGGTTGATTTATCTTGTATGGAAACACGGAGATTGCATCTGTGTTCCTGAGACTAGCCATGCCGGAGAGCAGGAGGCTCCTTGCACCCATTAACCTTGTTGGTTCCTACCCACACAGTCTGGCCCTAGGTCTGTGCAGAGCCTCACAAATATGCTTTCACTAGCACGGAGCTCAGTTTTGCATTGTCACAGCATTGCAAAATATTCCCAGGCAGCATTGCAAAACAAGCCTGTGTTTTATGGTACACTTAGTGGCAACGAAAAGTCCTACATAATAGTCAAAATAAAATCAATGGCAGCTTTGCCTCAACTCAGAATGGGATAAGGTGGGAATGCTGAGTAGGTGCTAGAATACCTTTTTTTTTTCTAATTAAATGGCTGACTTGGCCTTGTGAAGTTATGGGTAACAGTCATTTTTGCAAAAATTGTATCAATCTTTGTGGCTATATTTGAGAAAGGATCAACACTTGAAAAGGTAAATTTTCACTTCTCGTAGTAACTGTATTTTAAGTTAACTGACCGCATGCTTCTCAACAGTAAGTGCACTGGCACGTTTCCATGTCATAATAATTACTGTTATGCCAAAGACTGAAAGACTAGAAATACATCAGTAAGGTTTACAACATGAAATTGCTTGTACCTTAATAATTCTTTAAGCAGTTACACAGGAAATAGACATTGCTGCATAAAATTTTAGTTCCTCTCTTGAAATCTACTGCATACCCCCTATGTACCTCTTGTGTATACTGCCAAGTTATCCAGACCGTAAAAGGAGGATTATAATTGTAGGCAAGAAAGAAAGAAAAAATCAATCACAGTATTTTCCTTTTAGTGACTTCTAGATCATTTTTTCCAGTTAAGCTGCCATTTAAATTTTAAATACCACTTTGTTCAAAATTAACAAGGTATGAAATAGTTGTCTTGTAAAGAACAAAAATAGCTTGGCACATACAGTCAATAGAGAAACAAGAGTTTCTGTTATAATAATTTGTCTTTTATATTATTTGGATGTTGATCTCTCTCATTGTTGACCTCTTTAGTAAGACTTCTTATTAAACTAAATTCTCAGAAACTTATCAGGCTGATCCACTATTGGAAACTGCTAGCAGCTCTTGTACCTTCAAGCTGATAATGGATTTACATGTCAATTGACACTGCTGTTGTATCATCCATTTCCTCTGTGCGGTTAATTAAATTTTTTAGTGTTTCAGCACTAGTGAGGCTACACCTGGAACACTGTGAACAGTTTTAGGATGTCCCATACAAAAGAGATATGGACAAACTGGAAGAAGTTCAGCACAGATCCACTAAGATGGTTAGGGGACTGGCACAGGTGGCATACAAGGAGAGAAGGAGAGACTTGGATTTGTTGAATATGCAGAAGAGAAGATGAAAGGAAGATCCAGCTGTTATCTTCAACTACTAATGGGGAGTTACAGAAAAGAGACAGATTTCTCTGAGGTGTACAGGGAGAGGAGAAGAGATAATGGTTGCAGGTTGCAGCAAGGGAAATTCTGATAGAATATAAAGAAAACAAAATTCCCCATGAGTGCTGTGAAGTGCTAGAACAGGTTGCTCAAAGAAGCTGTGGAATCTCCATCCTTGGAGATTTTCATGTCATGACTGGACAAGGTCCTGAGCAACCTGATCTAACCTCAAATTTAGTCCTGCTTTGAGCAGGAGGTTGGGTTAGAAGACTTCCAGAAGCCCTTTCTAACCTGAATAATCCTGTGATCCCAACAGCTACACAGGTGAAATGCTCTCTCCTTACGCTGTCTGCTTCATGAGACTTTCAGCATCTTCCAACTTGTTTATAATTATGAGTCATTAAAGCAGTGTATGGAGGGCCCTTTTTTTCCAATCCAGCCCAAAAAGCATTCAAAACAGGGCCTGCTCAGCTCCAAGTTTCTTCCATCAAATAGCTACTAAATCACTCTTACTATATCTCTGTCAAACAAAGTCACTGGAAGTGTAATGCTATGTCAAGCAGAAATCTGATCCAGGCCCAGGACAAGAAAAGACAGCAAAATAGTGATGATTTTCTATGTACTAGCTGTGCAAAATAGTGACTGATGTATAGCAGAAGTTTTTGCCTTCAAATTATGTAACACAATTTTTATTTTTCTATGCCCCAGCCTTACCTTAAACATATGGATAGATAGATAGAGAGACAGACACACAGACACACAGCTAATCGAACATGACCACCCGGAATAGCAGGATACTGAATTCAGTGAGCCAACAGGTTCTTTCTAGACCTGTGTTCCTGTGAAACTGCACCTTCTCAGATCCTGCAGTATCAGTCTGATAACTTCAAAAATATCCCATTAGAGTCTTCTGGCAGCAAAAATTAACCTTAACAGGGAATATCTAATCGGCTCCCACAACACAAGGCAAATGTGGGCATCAGTCTTATGTAAAGCACGTAATTTCTGTTGGTGGTAGAATACATAGACATCTAGCCTAAGCATAAAGACTGCATATGAAAAGTTTCCTGCATGTGAGTGAGTTGAATTACATTGCCCTCACTATGAAAAATGTGTAATTTAGTCCTATGTTGATTTTGTTTTAGCTTCCCACCACTGACTATGCTTTGGGCACTTTGCATTGTGAAATGTATGAGCCCTAAGCCTCATTAGTTTCATTATTAGGCCTGCTGTTTTTATGCAGTTAAAACCCCAAGTGCAGGGCAACAGGCAGTTTTCCAGGAGGCTGTGCAACTTTCACCAGTTGTAGAGCTAGAAGCCTCTCTGGTCCCCCAAGGAAGCCCAATATCTCTCTTTTACTGAGGTCTGTGTAGCATGGTATTCACTCAAGACTATCAAAAGTTAATCTATTAGATCTTGTAGAAATCTATTGATCAGTTGAATTCAGTTGAACTGTCTCCAATTTTTGTTTGTATGTTTTTCACAGGAGAAATCCTGGAATCTCCCCTACCCTTTCCCTGGGAATGGGGAAAGGGATCTGCAGAAAAAAAAACACTCCTACCAAGAATGCTTTGGTAATGTTTGATTTGTTACATTTTTCCCTCTGTGTACACTTTGAATCACTGGATTTTTTTTAATTTGCATTTTTTTAAGTTTGCTTATAGCATACTAAATGTATATTCACCAGTTCTTGACTACATTTCAGCAAGAAATTACCAATTACCACTATGGTTTCCATAATGGCAGTCCAAACTGAAGTGTAGAAAGTAACAGTCGCAGCAAATACAGCAAACAGATCTCCAATACACATTTAGATTATGTTACTTATGGTCTCTTTGAAATATGAATGTGCTATCATGACAGTTGCAATGGCATTGGGGCCAAGGGACAACATCCGTCTCCTAGCTCCAGGCATGCTGAGGGAGTGCAACCTAGGATCCTGTGCCACCACGTTCCAGCTTATACAGATAGACAGCCCACAACTCACTACTGAAAAAACCTTTCTCTTGTTTCTGCCACCACTTCACACAACAGAGTGCAGAGTCTGGATCCAGTTTAGCAGAGGAACTAGTACTATGCTCAGCCCTTATTCAGAGAGAACAGTAGGGGAAAAAATCTCTCTTTTACCTAAATCCAAGAACAGCCTGCCCCTTGGTGCTCTGTGTAGAATGGGTTTCTATTCTGATTTATTCCAGTTGTTTCCTCGCTTGGTAGGATACGTGTACGGAGGACAGGAAACCTTCTTTTGTTTTAATATGGTGGTATCTGAATCTCAGTGTAGCTGTCAGCAGTCATGGTGAACTCTACCTTAGTTCCACAGAACCTATGAATCTCGTGGGTTTCCTGCAAAAGGCTAAGCAGAGGTTAAGTGAAGCAGAAAGGCACAGCTATCAAACTATAAAGAACAGTAAATGTAACCTCTGCAAGGGTTGGCAGAAACTTCAGTGGGGCTTGTGCCAAACTGACAGTGCTCCCACAGCAAGACCTCAGCCAGCAGGTGTGGTAGGTACCTTGAGCACAGGACAACCACAGCCAAGGAAGATAAAGACAGAGGTTCCTTTCATCTGGATTCAAGAATCTGTGATTATTGTCTGTGTGTGTTCTGGAAAAAAATAGAAAATACTAAACATTTGGGTGTTAGTCAAGTCACACAGTTCTCCAGCGTTAGGAGGAAAATGGAAGTCTTGAACTGAACTAACTTGTATCATTTTCCATCACCAGCAATGAAACAGATGGTGAATTTCCAGCTGGTTAAAAAGTGCATGCCACTTAGAATATCACCTAGCACTGAGAGCAGGTGCTATTTCTATTTCCCCCAAAAGAGAGCCCAGAAGGGGCTGCAGGCTTGCTCTAACATGAGATGAGGAAGGAGCCTGGGAGTTTGGATGAGCTTCCAGCTATACCACTTTAGATAGTATTTGGTCAAGTAAAGAAACATCTAAAACTACTCAGGAGCCTGTGGATACTCAGATGACTTTGAAGTGAACTTCCAAGACTGGTAGATGAACTGATTGGCAGGATGGGAGTGGGATATTAAAGGATGAGAGAAGTTTACATACAAAATTTGAGAGTGGTAAATTACATCTTTGTGCTATGAAGGTCTTAGGAAATAGTCTTCAGTGATGTTGCTTGCCTTGAATTTGTCAACAAAACCCAGATCTGGCCCCTGGCAAGATGCTGTGGTGACTGGATCCTGTTTTCTGGACTCTGTTACCATACTCAATACACCAAATGGTACAGTTCAGAGCACCACTAGGAAAGAAACTTAAAAGACTTTCCCTTGTTGCTTACAAAATTCCAGCTACTAAATTAAACTGAGATTTATTTGCAGGGAATCCAGCAGACTGAAACAAATCATTATTGAATAGAGTCATAGATTATTAGACAGAATAAATAATACAGATGCAATGGAAATTAAACAATCAACTTTCCCAGCAATTATTCTATGTTGTGAATACAGTAACAAGAGAATTCTTCTGCTACAGTCCTGACTAGCAAATAAAAGTTTCCAGAATAATACCATAATACCATATCATGGTATTGTCAGGTTTCTGAAGATGCCTATGAAATACTCTTTTATAGCTGTGAAAGGGTTAATCACTCACTGATGAAATATTTTAAGCATTAATCTCAGCTGAATTTAAGGAGTTTCTAAGCCTCTTTTCAGACATCAGTATTCCTACGATCAGGTGAGCTATGCACATTAAATTAATTGCACTCTGATTTTAATATAGCCCAACAAATTAAAGCACTGGCATTGCACTGCTTCAGTTAGCAAGTCCTCACTCCTTGCAAATATAGCATATCACACGTAGGAGTTCAATACAATAGTTAACTCTCCATCTGCACAGTCATAAGTAGAGAGAATAGAAACCTCTTTGTAGAGGTCACTAACCTGTTCTGCACGTACCTGTATGTTTCTCTTCCTGTGAGTGTTGTTTGAGATTCTTGCCCCTTCATAGCTAAGTCAGCAAGAGTATCTCAGTGATTCAGGGTTGACTTAAAATATCCTGATGAGAATCTTTGCTTTGACTTTAATGAGTTTTGAATGGGGCCTTTAGCCTGCATCACTGTAACGTTATCTGCTGGTGTTAGTCTGATTTCCTAGAGAGCATCTGTAATAAGGACTACAGGGATGGAAAGCTTTTTTTGCATTAGAAACATGTAGGACTCGTGCAACTGGGATTATTATCGCTATAAAATGTTGAGACATCTCCCAGTGACTTTGATGAGTGTTCCAACATGCACCCACAAGAAACTAAGCTTCTTTGTTGGGTGGTTCTTGATACTGAGACCCTTCATCTTAACCTTCAAAGCCTTTTATTAAATCAGTCTCAGTTTCATAAAAAGCACCTCTCCTCCTCTCTCTGTGATGTTCACAACTCTACTCCTTAGAAGTGTCAAAACCCCTGACGTTAAGCATATAATGCGTGAAAACAAGAAACAAAATTTTCTCAGCTAATGTCTCACGTCTCTCCAGCAGAGGAAAATAGAAATGGCCACAAACCAGTCTACTTTGAGACCAAAATGTCAACCACATTTTTGCAACTGATTGCACACATATTCACAAGAATAAAAAAACAGTGATAAAAGCCTACAGGAAATGCGTGTGTTGGGGGAGAGGAAGAGAAAGTGTCAGCAGAGTAGGAGAGGACGGGGGGACGGAGGCCACAACTGCTCTGACAGAGAAGCATCTGTCTCACATATGCTTCTGAGTGCTCCCATGGTCTGTATAAAAACCCCTACAGTGAGGAAGAGTCGGCAGAAAGTGGAAGATACTTGGGGAAAAAAACAAAGTAAGGGGATCGGAAAAAGTCACAGACACCTTGTATGATAGGACTGGGACCCTAACGCAAAGCCTGGACCCCACAGCCTCTTACAGTCATAACATTCATTCAAAGGTGCTTGGATACTAGATGATGAGTCTAGTGTAGGAATGCAGAACACATAAAATTACAGCTTTTTTTGAGCTTGTATGTAAAATGGCTATTTTACAGAACGTTCTTCTGACAGGAGTTGAAAGATCATTTTTTTCTGCTTCTGAGCTCATGCTACCTTTTAAGCAGATGAAAAACCACACCTAAAAATAGAGCCTAATAATCCATAGTTGACACCCACAGGTAAACAGAAAATGTCTTCAAATTCAGACACTGTGCTCAAACTGAGGTGCCAGGTAGGTATTTGGATGTGCAGTTTTCATGCTGTAAATATTTGTGTGTCCACACACAGTGTATGTACACATTCTACAGGTGGCCAGAATGTCTCAGCAGTCAGACTGACTTATTTTAGACTCATGATATAGACACGTCTATGTCTTTTAGACATACCTTAAGACTTATGACCCTGGTTTGTAGAACACAAAATGGGAAAAAAAAGGGAAAAGTTGTAACAGTCAGTGTTTAGGAAACACTGAGGAAGAGAATGCAATGAGAGATACTGGATACATACCCTTCATTTGCATTATGCATGAGTTGCTATCACAGTTTCTGCCATATGAGTGCTATACATACAGCCAAAACAGTAAGCCCCAATTATTGGTACATTGAAAGGCTTTTACAGCTTTTCTTAGGGCATGGTAACACAGATGATGCTGTAAATTCTTGTATTCTCTTTTCTTCTGTCTTCTTCCTAAAGTTATAATGTCTTTCACTGGGTTTGTCTATACACTAACCACTTTTGTCTGTTAGGTGTATGAACACCTCTCTTGGGTCACTGGATCAAATGCTAATGTCACTGTATTATCTACTTGAAATAAGACACCAAGGGAAGACTGGAGAAAATGATCCTACTTCTGGAAAAAAAATCATGCTCTCTAAAATGAGCACTAGTGTGAAGAAAAAAATAACAAATTCACACAAATGGGTTAGTTTACAACAGAGAAAAGACTGTCCTGCCAATATCCCGTGGCAATGTGAAAGGGTAAGACACTTACAGATGTCTCAAGACCTGCTGCCTTTTTTTCTTGAATTAAATCTTTGTTTCTTTTCCACCAGCTATTTCTGTGCTTTACAGGCTCTGTTTTAAGGTTTTATTTATTGATTGATTTATTTATAAAAACCTTAAAAAATATATATATAGTAACCTCTCTCTATATATATAGTATATTGTATATACCTTGTATTTTTACAGAGTGCACCCTCAGCAAGTTTGCTGACGATACAAAACTGGGAGGAGTGGCTGATACCCCAGAGGGCTGTGCTGCCATTCAGAGAGACCTGGCCAGGCTGGAGAGGTGGGCAGAGAGGAACCTCATGAAGTTCAACAAAGGGAAGTGCAGGGTCCTGCACCTGGGGAGGAATAACCCCAAGCACCAGTACAGGTTGGGGTTTGACCTGCTGGAAAGCAGCTCTGCCGAGAAGGACCTGGGAGTGCTGGTGGACACCAAGCTAACCATGAGCCAACAATGTGCCCTTGTGGCCAAGAAGGCCAATGGTGTCCTGGGGTGCATCAGGAAGAGTGTTGCCAGCAGGTCGAGGGAGGTGATCCTCCCCCTCCACTCAGCCCTGCTGAGGCCACATGTGGAGTACTGTGTCCACTTCTGGGCTCCCCAGTACAGGAGAGACATGGAGCTACTGGAGCAAGTCCAGCGAAGGGCTACAAGGATGATGAAGGGACTGGAACATCTCTCTCATGAGGAAAGGCTGAGAGAGCTGGGCCTGTTTAGCCTGGAGAAGAGAAGGCTGAGAGGGGATCTTATCAGTGTGTACAAGTATCTGAAGGGAGGGTGTCGAGAGGATGGGACCAGACTCTTTTCAGTGGTGCCCAGCGACAGGACGTGAGGCAGCGGGCACAAACTGAAACACAGACAGTTCCATCTGAACATGAAGAAATACTTTTTCACTGTGAGGGTGACAGAGCACTGGAACAGGTTGCCCCGAGAGGTGGTGGAGTCTCCTTCTCTGGAGATATTCAAAACGCGCCTGGATGCAATCCTGTGCAATGTGCTCTAGGTGACCCTGCTTGAGCAGGGGGGTTGGACTAGATGATCTCCAGAGGTCCCTTCCAACCTCAGCCATTCTGTGATTCTGTGAAAAGGTGCCTTACATATATATATATATTTATTTATTTATATTTAGCCAAAGTCTGAGAGCAGACTGACTATTCTGTGCTTTGTATTTTTGTCAATTTTTGAACATTTTTGAGCAGCCTTTCTGAAAGCTTTGTATCTGAAAGCTTGTTTTGCCTGCTAAGTGGTTATGCTAGGCCTTGTACTCTGGGTATGCTGAGCTGAATTTTTCTTTGACCGAGCACCTGATACCGTCCAGCCTGTGAATGAGATGGTAGTTTTGCAATGTGCATGTCTTAGCCCTCAGACAAAGAGGAAGTGGGAACTTAATTTCATTTCTAAACATGGGAGAAGGCAAAGTAATTTACATGGAAACTTACATAGGTCTTTTGTGCTAAATATGAAGTTTTAATCAAAGAAAGGAACAATAATGCAAAAGGAAGGGAACAATAATCAAGTCTGGACTGCTGCATGACAATACAACCCAGAAATTTTGTCAGGCAATAGTTGTGTAATATTATTCTTCAGAAAATCAATATCTATACTTTATACAGTATATAAAAGTATCCTGCTTACCACTATAATGATAACATAATTTTCTTTGGTAAATAAACTTGATACCCAGCATTAAATTTTAATGAATAAGCAATTTCAGAATTTTCCCTGCTTTGTCCTTTGCTGTTCTTCTAATAAAGGACATCATGCTGTCTAGCTTATAAAACATCTATTTATTTTTATCTGACAAAGAAGGGGGAATAAAATATTTCATACCAGAGATAAATCTAAAAACTGTAGAGAGTGTATTTAGGATAGAACAAAATAGAACATTAGCCCCATTGAATTCTGTAGCAAAAACCCCACTGTTTTCATAGAGCTAAGACTTTACCCAGCATTCACAAAATAGAGACAGCTGACACTGCACATCTTTTAGAGTAGCATGAAAGATAAGAAATGTGAATGTTCAAGATGCTGTCAAGTTTGCACAGAGAAAGTTCAGCTGAACTCTGTGCTGAGATCTAGCACAGGGTTTATTCAGCAGAGGAGAATGATTTGACAGAGTTTAAGTGTGATATGAAGAACAACAAAAATGTAGCCTGTTTGTAAATCAAAATGCCAGCCTTTCTGTTTATTTGGTGTATAGAAAACTTTCTGTAATCTACATAATCTTCACAAGCTAAATGAGTTCAAGGATGACCTGCCAGTCTGGTCAGTTGTAAAGCAATTTTCTGAAATACTTTCCATGACATAAGGATAGCAACAATAGGAATAGGAGGGCATTGAAGGGAGAGAATAGGGCAAAACCAGTCATCTGGGACATGAGCAGCAGGCAAAATCAGAGTTCATTTTGAACAATCCTAATGAATCTTCATGTGTTTGCCTCCACACTGCTACAGTTATGAATATTCCAGAAATAATAGAAAAATACCTGTCATATATGCCTTCCAAAATATTACCACAGATTAAAGGAGAAATAGTAGATTCTTTTAATAGAACGTGCCCTGGACACATCTTACATAGCTGAAAAAACAAGGAAGGATGCAAATCCTTCATAGAAGCAAATGCCTTACAGTTTCAGCTGATGTGAATGACAAAGGTCTATTGACTTCAGCATTGTGGCCTGCAATCTTGAATAAGTATTTCATTGTCTTTTGGAGTGAATCTGATGGCATCTGGAATAGCAGGGCTTCACTGCTCTGCAGAAAGCTGGCTTTTTTGGACATCCTGGCAATGAACAGAGAAAGCTGTCAGGATGGCTTACATATATATCATGCAGAAAATGATTTTCTTAAATTAAAAATTACCTTCCAATAAAAATAATTCTTCCCCCCAAAATGATGGCATGGTTAAGGTATTTTTATTTGTGCCTATAATTTTATAACAAAAATTATTAGTATTTACACATCTCCAGGGGGAATATCAAGATTTTGGGAAAATAGAATATTTTTAAATGATTTTATGGGAGAAGCTCCCATAGAATATTTATATATTCTATAAATATATTACAAAAGAATGGAAAATAGATCTATTTAAAACTGTGTAAAATGGAAATAACACTGAAGCTTCAAAGTGATTTTCAATTACGTGCAGGTGTAGCATTACACACCAGTGAGGGCATGTTCATTAAGGCCTGATCCTCATGGAACTTAATAATATACCTATTAACTTTAAGCACATAACCAATTTCACTCAATCACAGTTAAAATTAAATGTATGCCTGGCTGCTTGGCTGAATTAGGGCCTAAGGCTAACCAAATCTTCAGTATGTTTTTGTAATATTCTTAAACTAGCCCTAAGAGTCAGCACACAGTCAGGAGTGAAGGAGAGCAGCTGCTCAGGTTACAACCTTGCCTGACATTCAGGTTCCTCAGAGCTCAGCAAGGTCTTTGGGGAAGAGCAGAACAAGCTGGCAGGCTTCCAGCATAAAGGGAAAAACAAACCAATGGCCACAGCACTTATTTGAGAGTGAGGGACAGGAGGAGAGCGGGAATCGAATGGATTTGTACATGATACAGGAGCAAAAAAGAATACAATGAGCTCTTTGGAGTTTTGGAGTTAACCTTCAGGTCTAATATTCATGGAGCTTTGAAAGCACATTGGGCTTGATGTGTTCTAGAAAATGATTGTTTGAAAATTTTGCCATAAGAAATAATGTTTTCCTTATAATTGCCAGTATCATTTTAAAGTACCTTTTAAATGCCTACAAGTACCCATGAAAATCTATTTTATCTAGTAGAATAGAGTAAAATGTCAACTTTATGTTACAAAGACAGTCCTTGATCCTTCAGGATTTTGAGAAAGTATAAATAATTTTGTACTTTTAGCAACATCAGTGATGAAGTTATTTACATATGTAAATGTCACGTGTATAAATGCTTGTGGTGTTGGGCACTTTAAAAATCCTAATCATAAAAACAGATGGGGGATTTCAGATCTAATTCTACACTGGTGCTGAACATCTCATAGCAGGTGTCGAACACTGACTTTGATGGCTTTAAACTGAAGCGATTTCTAGGATTTCCTTTTGTTCCTTTCTTAAATGAAGTGGGTCACAGTTCTTTTTCAGCATTTTAATGACCTGAAATCACTTTACAGTTAATGGAAGTCTGAATTCTTCATGTTCACTAAGGAAAACCTTAATATAAACAAACATTTATTGCAAACTCATCCCACAGTAATTAATAGCGCTAGGCCAAATTATTTCTATTTAATATTTGACTCATACATGTGTAAAAAAACGAGTTTCTGTTCTTGTTGCTGTCTTCCTATTGCATGAACTTGTCCACTGGAAACTCATTACTCAGCATTGGTCTAAAGTAAATCAAAAGCAATCTCCAGTAACTTTTACCTAACTCTTCTGTCTGAAGCAGCCAAAAGCAATAGTCGTGGTTTTGCTTTAGATGTTGGAAGGACACAAAGCTCATGAGGTTTCTCAGCCCATTTATATTTCTGAAGCTCAAAAAGTTAAATCAGAAGGGGAGAAGCAGCTCCCTGCCAGAGTACAGATCAAAGAGGTTGCCTGCAGCAGCAAAATAGTCAGTAGATGTTTTCATGAATGGTCATGAAGAGGGAGGGACAACTATTTTACAGGTTCCCCAGAGTAACTGAATAATCCTCCAGGGAAACAATGCAACGGTAATCCCGCAGTGTATGAGTCAACCTTACAGTGCGTAGGAGAACTGTTCTCTTTTTTACAGCTCATGATATAAATTGGAAAATTTGCAAAAAAGTTTACAGATTTAAAAGTGCAAACTTCTGTGGAATTTTTCAACACTGGTTGTCCTTTATGCAGCAAATTGGAGGCTTAAACAGATATGTATATCTTAAATATGCACTCTGCTGCACGTTGGGAATGGAAAAGTGAAATAAAATTTACTACATCTGCTCTGTACTGGGAGGGCAGGAAATATGTTTTTTTAAGATTACCTTAATTCACTCTTCTTAGCTTCCAGAACTTTGTTCGAATGAATGGTAAACACCAGTCCTCACACAACCCCCAGGTTAAAAGAGAAAAGCAGCATCAGCGCAAGAGACCCTGCAATTCCCTGTCTTTTCTCTGGTACTCTGCGAGTGCACAGAGTCATGGATCGTCATGCCTAAGTGACCTACCAGTGACCCAATAGGGTGTTTTACGCATAGTGAGTACTGCCCTAATTTTGCATGTGAAGAAAAATGGAACATAAAATAGGTACCTGAATTGTCCCCAGTATACCAGTTGATCTGTGGGAGATTTGGGCATTAAACTCAGACTTTCTCAATCCTAATCCTGGGTTTATCAACAAAAGCACAGCTAACAGAGGCAGCGAACAGACGCAGCAGTTTGCGCAGCAGTGTTTGGGCTCTGACTAGAACTTGAGGATCTTGTTGGAAGTTGTGGGCTTCCTGAGGACCCCCGAGGAACTAGCAGGTGATTGCTGTGAACAGGAAAGGGGAGCTAGGCAAGGACAACTGCAGGAGGCCTTGACTTCTCCTGGGAAAAGCTCTAGCTAGGAGTGGCTGCTGCTAACGAGCTCTCTTGGTTGCCCCTGACCAGAGGGAGTTGGGGCCTTTGATCCCGGTGGCCCTTGATTAGGGTGGTCAAGCACCCTCTTAGCCAGTGCTGGGGAGAGGCCTGTATAAGAGCCAGGCCTAGAGCGCAGTGAACAAGGCAGTGAACAGATGCAGCAGTTTGTGCAGCAGGGTGCATGAAGGTACCTTCATTTCTGTTCCCTGTGACGTACGCTTCCTCAAGTATGGTCGTGACACGCCGCACAGCGCGTTCCCCAGTGGCTGTTGGAGTTGCTGTGTCAGAGGCTTTGACCCAGACTGACCCTCTGACAGCAGATGCAGCTCTACAGGTCTCAGGCTGCAGGGAGTGCTTGGGGCCTCTCCGGGAGGCCTGGGCTGGCAGCCAGCTCTCCTGCAGGAGCTGTGCTGCTGTTGGCGAGTTGTGTCCTCAGGTAAGGGAGTTACAGGAGGAGGTCAGTAGGCTGCGCAGCATCCGAGAAGCGGAGCAAGAGATAGACAGGCTATTCTCAGAGACTGTGCAGCTTTGGGAGTCCCAACCCCCCACAGCAGTGGAGTTGCCAGAGGGCTCTGTGCCGTGTGAAACGGTACATCATAACATCACAGAAGAAGGCTGGAAACTGGTCACTGCTCGTGGGAGGAGAAAGGCTCCTACTCCTCCCGAAGACTTGCAGCTGAAGAACAGGTTTAGTGCCCTCCAGGATGAGGAGGAGATGGGCATGGCTGCAAGGGAAGTACCTGGGACAACAGACCCTGTGCCCTGCCGGAACGCCCGGAAGAAGCGGCGGGTGATTGGTGTGGGGGACTCCCTGCTGCAGGGGATGGAGGCATCTATCTGCTGACCTGACCTCATGTCTAGAGAGGCTTGTGGCCTGCCAGGGGCTCGTGTGCGAGACGTCATGGAAAGACTGCCAAGGCTTGTCCACGCTTCGGACTGTTACCCGCTGCTGCTCTTCCATGTGGGTGCCAATGACACCAAGGGCAAACTGGAGACCATCAAGCAGGATTTCAGAGCTCTGGGGATGGTGGTTAAGGGTCTGGGAGCCCAGGTCATCTTTTCCTCAATCCTGCCAGGGAGGGGGATGGATGAGAGGAGGAGGAGACGGACTTTCCAGGTTAACGACTGGCTGCGCCGCTGGTGTTGGCAACAGGGTTTTGGTTTCTACGACCATGGGACC